>NW_027169147.1:167500-252500 GCF_036898095.1 Palaemon carinicauda | reverse complement strand
CCCCCTCTGTCCTTATAGAATGCCTAGCCATCGCAACTCTTTGGGCCGTCATCCTGCATCTCACCGATTGCCGGCGAGTTGCGGGGCCGGTCGGGCTTCTACATACAGCTGTTGTTTGACTGCTGGCGGCTATGCCGGCTGCCGGTGGCCATGACGGCTGCCGGCGGCCATGACAGCTGCCGGCGGCCATGCTGGCTGCTGGCAGCTAGGACAACTGCCGGCAGCTAGGACAACTGCCGGCAGCCATGCCGGCTGCCGGCGGCCATGTCAGCTGCCAGCGGCCATGTCAGCTGCCAGCGGCCATGTCAGCTGCCGGCAGGAGATCCCTTTACTGTAGAGTGTTCTTCGGTCCTCTCTTGGACTGCCATTCACATACCAGTAGCCGGCAGAGACTGACAATGGTTTGCGTATGGATGGAAGCCTGAATGATACATTCTCCCCTTCCATTTGAACCCTCATTCCGGAGGAAGGTAGTAAGACTGAGCACTTACATCCTTATTTACTATTGATACACATTCAATAAGGCACCCCTTCACTCCTTGCTTTCTCTCTCTCTATCGGCTAGTGTCGCCGGGTACTAACCTAGCCGGCAGTGGCCGGCCCGGTTGATGCTGCCGGCCACTACCCCAGCCGGCAAGGCGCTGGCTGGACTAGGGGCCGGCAGCCGGCAAGACGCCACCAGCCGGCGAGCCGTCGGCAGAACTGGCTTGGCCGGGATGCTGCCGGCCACCACGACATGCCGGCTGGGCTGTGGCCCCAGGTGCTAGCCTTGCCGGCAACATGCCGGCTAGAACTACAGTATATGACTATACAGTAGCCAGTATTTTTGCAGTATTGATCATACTGCAGACAGAAAACTATTGTATATATTATACTAGTAGTTATTTTCCAACATATCTTGGGTATCCTTGCCCAGGTATTTGCTGAGACCAATCCTATATTGAAAGAATAGAATTTATTAAATATTCTGATTAGAAATCAATTTACATTTTACCTTACAATATTAAATAAATAAAAGGGCCGGTGGTAGTACACCTTCTACCCTTAAAGGTTAGAACCCTTATCTTGGAGCTTCCCTGATCAGGAAACTCTATGGTTTTAATATTGGAAAGGAAGGCCACAGCAAATGGGCTGGGTAGGATACACAATTATGTGTCTTTTATATTCCTAGTCCAGTCGGCGTCATGCCGGCTGGACCGTGCCGCCAGATGCTAGCCATACCGGCAGTACACTGGTTGAACTACAATACATAATTATACTGTAGCCAGTATTTTGCAATATAGTATATACTGCAAATGGAAAACTATAGTATGATTATACAGTAGTTAATTTCTAACATATTTTGGGTACCCTTGTGCAGGCTTCTGTTGAGACCGAACCTATATTGAAAGAATAGAATTCCTTCAATACTCTGATTAGAAATCAGTGTTCCTTACCACCCCACAGTATTAAATAATTAGAAGGGTCAGTGGCAATGTACACTTTTCTACCCCTAGGGGTTAGAACCCTTTCGTTCGAGTTGCCTTGATAAAGGAAACTCGTTATAGTTAATGCTTGCAAGGGATAGACAAGTATGTGTATCCCACTATTCCTTTCTAGCTTACTATCCTAAACTATAATAACTAAAAGATGACTATCACATATTGCTTATCAGGTGAGATAATCAATTGTATACTCATTCTACTTTCCTTTGTTTACAGGAGGAACCCCATATGAAATGTGTTGCAGTCTTCTGCAATATCAAGAGTAAGTACTTTTATGGTCATAATGCATGCATGTTTCATGCTCCCTGCAATATTGGGACCCCCAAGGTTACAATATCTGTCGGACATTAGTGTCCGAAGGTTTTGATAATCCCAAGTCAATGGAGTCTAGGGATGCAGCATGTATGAAACTACGCAATTGGGTAAGAGGGTTCCAGAAGATCTCTCCGGGACCATACCTACCTAATGATAGGATGCGTAGCTTACTATTCCCAAAAGCAAGTAGGGAATTAGTGGTGCCCCAGGCACGATTTGCACCTCCCTACGTCCAGATAGCCTTCGGGACGGAAGGCAAGAAGGCACCCCGGGAAGAAGTTGACAATGTCGTGTCGGAATTGCTTCCGTCTGTGCCGGCTCTGGAGCCGTTAACCTCAACATCTTCACCTTCTACCCGTCTATTAGACAAAATGGACCACTTACTGGTCCATCTTATGGCTCTAATGGAAAACTTTCGCAAACAAGACGAAACGGAGGAAGCCAAACTCAAGATAGAGCTCTGTGAAGCTTCACTTGTCGCCCCCCTAGGGTCATACAAGCGACCCAGACACAAAGACCTCTTGACATGCTCCAAAACCAATCCCTGGAGGTACGCGGAGTTTATGCTGATTTTAGACGGCAAACTCTACATCTCGGAGAAGATGGGAGCGGTTCCTTTAGACGAAATCCAGTTTAGGCGAAACTTCAAAGCTTTCCCTAATTGCTTCATTCGACTGAAGCATGATCCTATGTCAGGAAAAGAAACGGAACCGAAGGAAGTCATGATTCTCGACCACGATAAGGGACAGGCTATCTTGTCAAGTAGCCTGAGAAAGGCGGGTTACTCGGTGTCGAAAGAGTTTGCACTAATTAAGAGACACCCTACCTTCCTTGCTCCTGCTTCAATAGCATTCCCCTTTACGTGGAAGGCATTTAAACCTGTTGCCAAGGCAGTGGAGGCAGGCAAACCATGTCCTGCACTTGAGGAGTGCAAGCCTCTGTCACTAGCCTTACCCATGCAGGAGAAGGATTGGAAGGAAGTCCACTTAACTTTTTCAGTAGGGAAACTAGACGCGGACGTCGCTGAATGACATTTTAGAGAGAATCTCCCTAAACTTTCTGAGTTTCTTTTGTGCAAGGAACAAGAGACAAAAGAGAGACTTGCAGCCTCCTTATCCCTACAGAACTGCATAGAGTTGTGTTCAGCCCATCAAAATACCCCAGACATGCTCAGGGTCTTGGCCAAAATGCATATGGCCACCTTGGTAAAAGACCTTTATGCCTTTATGAAGGCTAGAAGAGCCTGTAGGGAGTTCGAGTTCGCTGCTGCAACAGTGAAATATGAACCCAGGAAGCTGATATCTTCCAACATCTGGGGTAAAGACCTCTTTCCAAATGAGTTAGTCAAAAAGGTGATTAAGAAAGCCACCACGGAGAATACGAGCCTTCTCCAGAAGTGGTGCATCTCTTCAAAGAGAAAGTCTTCCACGGATGTGGGTCCCCAACCTAAAAGGAAGACGGAAAAGTCTAGGCTTTTTCCTCAGTCTGTTCAAAAACATCCCACAGTTTCTATGACCGCGGTGCCTCAGGCAGGCGGTCAAGGAGGTAAACCCTCTGATCAGTTGAAGCAAAGAGATGCTTCTGGTAGGAGGGAGGCTCCATCAGGATCGTTGGACCTTCGATCCTTGGGGCCAAGGCCTAATCAAGATTGGACTAGGATGGAAAATAGACATGCCTCCACCATCATTTCCTCAACTCTTCTTACACTCTAACCCCATTCTAGAAGAGTATACCTTAGAGCTCTAGAGCATACAGGTGATAAGGAAAGTAAAGTCCATCAAATTCCAGGAAAGGCTGTTTTGTGTTCACAAGAAGGACTCAAGAAAACTCAGAGTCATTCTGGACTTGTTGCCACTCAACAAGTTCAAAAGAAACAGCAAGTTCAGGATGTTAATCCTTCTGAACATAAGGACCCTATTTCAAAAAAGGGCGTTCACAGTCTTGATAGACCTGACAGGTGCTTATTGGCAGCTTCTAGTCAGTCGCCCCCTCTCCTCCTACCTAGGATTCAAGTTACAGAAGATAGAGTATGTCCTAAGAGCCATATTCTTCGGACTAAACACGAAATTGACGGACGCAGTCATGCAATACCCATGCCTAGAAACGGTTCAGGTAACAAAGTACCTACACAAAAGGCTGGTGCGGGCAGCACCTAAAGCGGCTGGTCTGCGAGCATCCAAAGAAGTAATCCAGTTTCTGGAACATCGGGGATGCAAAATCAGCTTCAAGAAGTCTCGATTCTCTCCAGCTCAAAGGCTTCAATGGCTAAAAATCCATCGGAACCTGAGGTCACACTGGCTCTCCTTTCACTTAGGGATGTAGAAGGAGATCGCAGGGTCAGTCAAGAGACTACGGTAATCCGTCAGAATTGCAAGACGCTAACAGGAAAGAGTACTGGCAGGAGGGTGGAAAATTGGGTTTAAGGTGATAGACAAGATGTCTCTTCGGCCTAAATATAGTTTGGATATCTTGGCCCTAAGTGAAACACATTGTAGGGGGATTGGTAGGAAACTTTAGACCAAGGCAATATATATATATCTACTCAGGAAGAACAGATGGAGTTGGAAGAGAAGGGGAAGGAATGATGACACCAAGAGCAGAAAAGGAATTAACAGAATAGAGAGCTGTAAATAGTAGATTGTTACTAAGAAAATTCAAATCAGAGCAGCGCAATATGATTATCATGGTTTGCTATGCACCAACAAATGATTCCCCCTGAAGAAAGGAGAGATGAATACTATGAAAAACTTCAGTGTAATAGATGCGATCCCCAAGAGAGAGATATGAAAATTGTGATTGGTGACTTCTATGATGAAGTTGGAAGAAATAACCAAGTTATAGAGAATGTGATGGGTGACAAGGGTCTTGGCGAAGTTGCAAATGAAAATGGAGCACATTTCATGAGTTTCTGTTCAGCAAACAATCTTGTTATTGGAGGTACTTTTTTCAACACAAGAACATCCACAAATAAACATGGACTTCACCATTGGGTAATTACAAAAATCAGATAGATCACATTGCCATTAATAAAGAGATAAGGTCTCTCAGAAATATACTATAAGAAGCTATAGAGGTGCAGATATTGGTAGTGATCACCAGCTCCTCATTGCCACACTAAAATTAAAACAGAAAGCACCAAACAGAAAGATGGATAGAATTCCTAGGTTTGATAAAACTAAGCTTTTAGAAGAAGAGCACAGAGAAACATTTGCAATTGAATGTAGGAATCGATTTGCAGTCTTAAAGACTTTAACCCTGGATAGGTACGCTCCTCGGACACCCCTTTAAGGGTATACTCGGACGCGAACGACCCCGACGCCAAAAAAAATTCTTGAAAAATCAGTTTTTGCAGTAACCTCTTTTTTTCTTTTGCCAAAAAAAAACTTCAATGAATGCTTAAAACAACTGTAAAGATAAATACTACTCATCTGCAGAAAAACTATTTATTATAAATATTTTAAAAAATTAAGTAGAACAAAAAAAAGACCTGACATAAAAATTCATAAAAAAAAGTTTATACATATATACACAAATCCTTTTAGGAATTGATTCTTGAATGTTTAGGACACATCTTGATGTATTTTGGATGAATTCAGACCCATACAGGTGAAGATCTGAAATGAGAAAAAAAGGGTAACTTTTTTTGGCCAAAAAAATTTGTCCAAATTTCATGAATTTTTTTGGGTACCCAAATAAAATAGGAAGTGGCTAATTTTTTTAGGGAATAAACATATGTTATCCTAAAATAGAAATATGTAAAAAAATCTTCATTATTTTGTAAATTAATATTATATCGGGGGCCATATCTAAAGGTAATTTTTTGAGTACTTAGAAATTTCGTAAAAGAATACATATATTTAATATATAATATGATATTTATGCAGGTAAAAATATACCAAAATATCACAAATTCTATAGGGAACAAGAATATATATAGATAGGGCAACTTACGCTTCGGATATGTCCACAAAATGGCCGCCAACCACACTGACTCAGACTCCCTAATCTGCCACTTGAAATGTAGGAAGGGTATGTCAATTTCAAGGTGTTATTTACTAATCTAATTATTATTGGATATGCATAAAAATTGTATGGTGGGTTGCTGGATAATTGTCGATTATTTTACGACTATAAAATTAAAATTCTGACCCAAAAAATTTTTTTGAAGGGAAATAAAATCGAAAAAAAAACAAAAATGTGAAACAATATAATATTTCAGCTAAAAAAATTTGATGATATTCAATCAAAAAAGAAGTAAACAAAATTTTCCGACAAATAAACATCTAGAGGAATCATTACTCTGTGATAGTTCCTTAGTACGTAGTAATTTTGAAAGAAATGGGAAAAAACGAAAAAATGGCAATCACCGGAAAATCGAACACATACCTATATATACGCCATATCTGGCTAAAAAAAAAGATAGGCATGGGTAGCCAGATCATCTAGAAACACTTTCCAACACTATAAAATTGTAAGTTTTGCGACACTACTTGCCAATTCCTTACGGTAACATGACTAAGCAAAAAAATGCAAAACAAATAAAAAGGGGCACTCGCGGAAAAATGGCTAACATTCTAATATACGGCATTTCAGAAAAAAAAAATTCAGCCACGTGCTAGGCAAACCATCAAGGCACATTTTCCGACAAATAAACATCTAAATGAATCATTACTCTGTGATAGTTCCTTAGTACGTAGTAATTTTGAAAGAAATGGGAAAAAATGAAAAAATGGCAATCACAGGAAAATCGAACACATACCTATATATACGCCATATCTGGCTAAAAAAAAAGATAGGCATGGGTAGCCATATCATCTAGAAACACTTTCAAACACTATAAAATTATAAGTTTTGCGACACTACTTGCCAATTCCTTACGGTAACATGACTAAGCGAAAAAATGCAAAACAAATAAAAAGGGGCACTCGCAGAAAAATGGCCATTCTAATATACGCCATTTCAGAAAAAAAAGAATTTCAGCAACGTGCTAGGCAAACCATCAAGGCACATTTTCCGACAAATAAACATCTAAATGAATCATTACTCTGTGATAGTTCCTTAGTACGTAGTAATTTTGAAAGAAATAGGAAAAAACGAAAAAATGGCAATCACAGGAAAATCGAACACATACTTATATATACGCCATATCTGGCTAAAAAAAAAATAGGCATGGGTAGCCAGATCATCTAGAAACACTTTCCAACACTATAAAAATATAAGTTTTGCGACACTACTTGCCAATTCCTTACGGTAACATGACTAAGCAAAAAAATGCAAAACAAATAAAAAGGGGCACTCGCGGAAAAATGCCCAACATTCTAATATACGGCATCTCAGATAAAAAAAAAGACATGCACGTGTTAGCCCAACCATCAAGGCACACTTTCTAACACATAAACATGAAAAAAAAATCAATAATATACGGCAATTCCTTACTACGTAGTAAATTTTTACAAATATTGAAAAAAACAGAAATTGGCAACCGCAGTTAAATACCCAATATACCAATAACTACGTCGTATCTGACAAAAACAAAGTCACGCATGGGTAGCCAGATCATCTAGACACACTTTCCAACACTAAAAAAGCAAAAGTTTTACGACACTATTTGGCAATATCTTACGGAAAAATGACTTGGCAAAAAAATGAAAAAGGGGCACTCGCGGTAAAATGCCCAACATTCTAATATACGGCATCTCAGATAAAAAAAAAGACATGCACGTGCTAGCCCAACCATCAAGGCACACTTTCTAACACATAAACATGAAAAAAAATGAATAATATACGGCAATTCCTTACTACGTAAAATTTTTTACAAATATTGAAAAAAAAAAACAGAAATTGGCAACCGCAGTTAAATACCCAATATACCAATAACTACGTCGTATCTGACAAAAACAAAGTCACGTATGGGTAGCCAGATCATCTAGACACACTTTCCAACACTAAACAAGCAAAAGTTTTACGACACTATTTGGCAATATCTTACGGAAAAATTACTTGGCAAAAAAATGAAAAAGGGGCACTCGCGGTAAAATGGTCCTCGTGGTGATGAACGACATTATAACTAAAAAAAAAATCATGCACATGGTAGCCAAACAATCCACCAAGACTTTCCACAACTGATAACCTATACAAGTTGCACCATTCTACGACAATTTCATAATACGTAATAACTTTGATAATTATGCAAATTACCTTAGAAGGGTAAACTCGGTCGCGCTCGACCCCGACGCGTCTCAGAAATCGGGGAAGGAGTACAGCTACACCAATGCACATCTGGACACTACTAGAGCGTGTAGGGGAGACACCTCCTGCAGGTCGATCACCCACAAATTCAGTCACGGGGGTGAGTCACGTGAGAAAAACCTCTTTTTTTTTGACGCTCGGGGTCGCGTACGACCCACCGTACCTATCCAGGGTTAAGAGACAAAAAAGCGACAAATAATGAAGAATTGTGTGATATTAAGAACATATATCAGTCAATTGGTAGTGAAGTCTTGGGACACGCAGTTACAAGAGGAAGCCATGTATATCGAATGATACTTGGGATACTATAAAAAGGAGACAAAGACAGAAATTGATTGTTAAAAGTTTTCAAGGAAGTAATTAAAATTACAAGGTATAGCAAGCTAAGTATTCCAGCATTGATTGTGAGGTCAAAAGAAAAGCCAGGAATGACTGGAGAGAATATTTATACAATAAAGCAGATAAGGATGTCGAAGCTATGAATTCAGGAAGTGGCTATGGTATAATTATTGCTCATAGAATTATACATGAAATCTCAACTGGGGCAAAGAAGAAGCATATACCCATCAAAAAAAGAGATGGCTCTGTTATAGCATGAGAAGATGAAGAAAGACATCTTTAGTGATGTTATGAATAGGAGATATGAAGGGAATAATTTGATTGATATACCTATAACTGATGAAGACCTTGATGTTCCCATGAATGAATTCAGTGTGTTTGAAGTCGAAGCTATCCTCAAAAAACTAAAGAGATGGAAAGCCCGGGGATACAATGGAATAACTGCCGAGATGATACTGGTTGAAAATGAAGTGACTCCCAGACTACTTACAAGATTATTTTGTAGAATGTGGTGTGAAGAGATAAAACCTGATGAATGAGAGTTAGGAGTCTTGGCGAAAATAGCAAAAAAAAAAAAAAAAAAAAAAAAAAAAAAAAAAAAAAAAGGAGACCTGATTGATTACAATAATTGCAGAGGCTTAACACTTACGTCAGTTATGAAAATATATGTGCTTATGCTGAGGAGACTGAAGAGAAAGCTTGATGAAAATTTGGGAGATGAACAAGCAGGATTTAGAAAAGATAGAAGTTGCACTGACCAAATTTTCATTTTGAGTCATGTTGTACAGCAATGCGCAGAATATAGAAATCCCCTTCTGATGGCATTTGTGGACTATGAAAAAGCCTTTGACAGAGTCCTGCGTTATTATGGAATTCCTCTTAAATATGTAAATTTGATTAAGTCTGTTCATGAGCATACTAAGTGCAAAGTGCAAAATCAATGTTAATGGAGTCTCATCGAATAAATATCCAAAGAACAGCGGAGTACTCCAAGGAAATGTGTTGTCATCTATGTTGTTTATCCACCTCATAGATTTTGTAATACGTAGAACAGACAGAGATGGTGGAGAAGGATTGGACTGGATTGGAGATAGGAATTTAGCAGGGCTAGAGTATGCTAATGATGCTGCCCTTGTTAGGATATCACCAAAGGATTTGCAATGCTTCCTTACCAGAATGCAAGATAGATCACACGAAGTTGGGCTGAAGATAAATAGAAGAAAGACAGATGATGAGAACGGAGCATACGATGGAAGATGAAATATCACTGGCAGGAGAAAGGATTAATGAGATAGAATCATTTAAGTATTTAGGAACTATGATCTCCAATACAGAGTCTTTAGAATTAGAGTTTGGTGAAAGATTGAAAAAAGCAAATCACACAATGGCTAGGTTGAGTAAAATTTAGAAATCAAATCCCCTAAAATTACATATAAAAATCAGGCTATATATCACAGTTTAGTGAGATCGGTGTTACTCTACGGACATGAGTCATGGTATGACATTGAAACAATCTCCAATAGATTTAGTAAATTTGAGAAGGAGAGGGAGACCAAAGCGGAGGTGGGTGGACTGTATCAACGATGACCTTCGATCAAAGGGATTAACCGGTGATGAGGTGTGGGACAGCGGTAGATGGAGAAAGCTGATCAGAAACATCGACCCCACATAGAAGAGGGAAAAGATGTAGACAAAGAAGAAGAAGAAGAAGAAGATTTGAGAACAAACCCCATAGAAGGATACTGGGAGTTGAATGGCAGGACAGGATTAGAAATGAAAATATAAGAGATTACTCGAGTACCATATGTGGATGAGATCATGATGAGGGGTAGATGGAGATGGTTTGGGCATGCTATTCACACTTCCCCAGAGAGATGAGTTCACCAAATGTTCAGCTGGGCTCCACAAGGGACTAGAAGAGTTGGAAGACCCAGGCCTACATGGCTAAGGACTATAAAGTGCAAAGTAGGAGATGATGAATTTAGAAGTATTGAATTAAAAGCTCAAGATAAAGACGACTGGCTAAATATAACTGAGGCCCTATTCGTCAATAGGCATAGGAGGAGATGATGATGATGATGATGATGATGATGATGATGATATATATATATATATATATATATATATATATATATATATATATATATATATATATATATATATATAATCATCAACTATTGCTAGTATAAAGGCCTCAGACATGTCATTCCACTCTAGTTTGTTATGGTCTTGATATGCCCGTCTATAGCAGGAAATTTTCTTGGCTCATCAATCTTTCCTCTTCTCTTCCTTCTGCTTCTTTGGCAATCTCTAGTGCAGGGAATATCAACCTCTATGCTACGGCGCCCTTCTACACCATGACTATCCACCAAGTACGCCGCAAAACATTTCATATGTATATATATATATATATATATATATATATATATATATATATATATATATTTATATATATATATATATATATATATATATATATATATATATATATATTAGGTATTACCGTAATAATCTTAAAGTTTAAGTTTTGACAAGGCAGTGTTGCCAGAGACATTTGTTGGCCTCCTCTCCGGTATTTTAGTATGAATTATAATATGTATTACTAACCCCACCTGTTGTATTCTTTATCAAAGCTGCCAAGGATTATGGAGTTCGACTAGCAGTTTCTCCGTCAGTTTGTTTATGCTGTTGTCATGGGGAGAATGTTTTCTTCCTCGCCAGGAGAGAAGGATAAAGACAGTTCGGGCTAGACTTGAATGCCTCCCACACCTTTTTACTGTAGCTGTTATTTGAATTACCTCATCTTGGATCCTCTGAATTACCTTTGGGGTAGTTTGCTCAGGAACTGCCACCCTCGGTGTATCTGAGCTTTCCAGCCTTGACTTGGCTAGTGTTGGGTGTGGACTTCCTGTGGCCTCAGGCCGTTGTCCAGGATTTGTTCCCGGTTGAGCGGACGCAGGAGGGGCACCTCTGCAGCACGTCTTTTCGTTGGTGCAGCTGTGTGGGGAGCTTGATAGCTCATGAGGAGGCATGTTGGTAGACTGAATCCAGGTAATAATTGTCTAGCCATTTTGTTTTTGAGAGGACGTTCCTGTGCCTATGCCTCATGCTTACCCGTTCTCCAGTACTCCCTCTGAAGGCAGTGCTTTGATGTGTGACTGTTTATTTTGCCGGGAATCTATGCCAGAGTTCCCTGAGGCTTTAAATATTAGCCTGGCACCGGGAGACGCCTGCCGTGTTGTAAATACTTTGTTCCTTCTATAATTGGAGAGTTTATTTGTTTTGTATCATTTATACATATTTATACTTTATTAGTTTCTTTTCGTATGGAGAATGGGTTTTTTTGGGGGATTTGTGATTGTTATTAATTATAAGGTTTAGCTTTATACTATAGGTAGGAGTTTAAGTATTTCCTCACTGTGCTCTCCTCTTTCCTTCCTAACCCTATTTAGTAATGGGTAAGTGTTCTAAATTTGGGCCCCTGATTTATTGCTTGTTACATATTTATTCATCTGTCTTAGGGATTTATATTTTAGAGGTTAGATCATCCTTTCGGATGTTTATTCTAAGGACTTGATTTTTGGTCCTGTTGTCACAAGGCTCACCTATATTTGTTTGTTTTGTTAATTTTCATTTGTAGTTTTAAGTGTATATTAAACATTGTTAAGTTTTTCTCGTGTTTTCGTTTCCATTGACCCTTTTTCATTGAACATTTAAAAACACTGACCTCTTACTGAGTGCTTTAAAGATCTTGCACCATGGCCTCACTCGAGGTCGTAATATACACAGTATATGTGTGTATATATGTGTGTTTATGTGTCTGTATGCATGTATGTATGATTATGTGTGCTTGTGAAGAACACATTCCCTTTACAAGATAATACAAGTACTATACACGTAAGGGGCCCGTCTGTACTGCAGCTAGCTACTCCGTTATCCTCTCCCAACGTTCATCCTGGCGGCATTGGAGGAAGTTACCAGACATTACAGTGCATCTTTGACAGACGTGCGTGTTATAAATGTGGCGGTAATAAGTCTGAACCTTGTCAAACATGGAAAAGTAATGCTACCTAGCGTATACAGTATATTTGAACATCTAAGCAAGGTTAATACTAGTAGGCAAGGGAAAAATGATAGTATGTTAACATCATCTTTCCAAAATAAGTGATGGAAATGCCCATGTGTTTCAAAAGACTGCTGAAGACAAATATACAGACATCATTCCACTCATCAAGAAGCATCATGAAATTCTAGAATGGAACATTTAAAAATATTTCCCTAATATATCTGCTAAGTGGTATATCTTAGCAATCCATGTTTGCCAACGGTTATATAAGCGGATGAGCAACTTGGTAGAGTAACGAGAACTTCGTGTGTGGAGGAAATGGCCCCCCAAATCTCGATGAAGTTACTGGCAGCAGGGCGACGGATAGGGTTTAAGGCGAGAGACAAATTGTCTTTTCGGCTTCTGCTGATGCCTCGCAGTTGATCTTACCGGAAGTAGCATGGTCCGCCAGAGGGCCCTTGCCTTAGTTAGATAGGCACTGCACATCACAAGAAACTCACTATCCTTTGATGAATCTAGCCAATGTATCCTTTATGGATTTGGTCAGTCTATGGAAAGAGTCTCCCGGTTTATAAATACTAGAGAAAAATATAAAAATCGGTGATGGGAATGTTAGAACCAGAATCAGATTGGCAAGTTAAAGCAATTTGAGAATGATTTCATGAAATATAGGTTGGATATCTTGGACCTAAGTGAAACACTTTGTATGGGGATTGATAACGAAATTTTAGACCAAGACAATATGTATATCTATTCAGGAAGAACAGATGGAGTTGGAAGAGAAGGGGTAGGAAAGATGATGGCACCAAGAGCAGAAAACGCATTAACTGAGTGGAGAGCTGTAAATAGTAGATTGTTATGTGCTAAGTATAAATCATCAAAGTTGTGCAATATGAGTATTATAGTTTGCTATTCTCCAACAATTGATTCCCCTAAAGCAAGAAAAGATTAATACTATGAAGAACTGCAGAGTGTAATAGATGAGATCCGAGAGAGAGATATGAAAAATGATTGGTGACCTCAATGCTGAAGTAGGAAAGAATAATCAAGGTATAGAGAGTGTGATGGGTCTTGAGGGTCTTGATGAAGCTGCAAATGAAAATGGAGCCCATTTTCTCAGTTTTTGTTAAGCAAACAATAGAGTTATTGGAGGTACGCTTTTCCAGCATAAAGACATCAACAAATCTACATGGATTTCCCCATGTGGCAATTACAAAAATTAAATAGATCACATATCAATTAATAAGAAGCTATAGAGGTGCAGATATTGGTAATGATCATCAGCTCCTCATTGAAATTAAAACTAAAAGCACCCAACAGAAATGTAGTTAGAATACCTAGGTTTGACACAACTAAGATTTTAGAAGAACACAGAGAAACATTTGTAATTGAATGTAGAAATTGATTTGCAGTGTTAGAGACTTTAAGAGATGAAGAGCAGACGATTAATGAAGAATGGTGCTATATAAAGTGTTTTTCAAATTTTTTCTTCTCACTCGATAATTAATATTAAGACCTGGGATTACTACTCTCTATAGACCTGATGTAGACCTCCAATCAAATGAAGAGTATTTTTTTCTATGTCCTTTTTTGGCTAGATATGAATTTTTTCATCATGGTAAAAAAATTAAACCCCAAAAATCAGGGAAAATAAACGGATTTTGAGCGTAGCGAAAAATCTATTTTTGGGTGAGGTAGCCATGTCGTCCTGATGGAAGTTCCTTCATAGGTAGCTTCCTAGGTATATTTGACTACAGTGATATATCCCAGAGAATTTACCAAAGGTATCCAGAATTCTAACTCCTGGAGCGAATATCCCTTAAAATTTTACGAAGGGATATCGCGTAATATCAGAGGATGTATTCTTGACACGTCTCATGGCTATCTACACCCCCAATAGAGCTTTCACTACGAGGGGGAAGAGAGACAAGAATAAGGTGAGTCGTTCCAGAGACATCGCTCTTGACAAGTCACTACTGCTCTGCAAATAGTACGCCTGTCCGCCACCACGAGGCATCACCGTCATTCTTTGTAGCTTTGTAGGTGTTGCAGATACAGTACCATAGGGAGGGATTCATTATCCTTTTGTCCCAAAAGAGGGTGGATTTATCAGGACGACATGGCTACCTCACCCAAAAATAGATTTTTCGCTACGCTCAAAATCCGTTTTTTGGGCTCAGGCCATGTCGTCGTGATGGAAGTGTACTAGAGCATTAATGTATCTGTGGATTTCCAATAGTGCCGTTCATCTCGAGCTAAATCTTTCCTCTTCGGTCTTTAGACCTAGAGACACTTGATGTTACCGTTATACATCAATCAATTGATCATGAAATATGTCAGTGCTTCCTGCCCCCTACAGGGAAGAGTCTGGGTAGACTCGAGGAAAAAACCCGAGGATTGTGAGTTCAGGGAACAATCTAGCAAAGTTTATATATTAGTGTCAACATATACGTAAAGCATAGTCTGTACTAGGATGGGATTGGTTTGGGCAGATTACTGTACCTCTCGGGTCTGTCGTGAAGAGACGTAAAGATTTATATATGTGTAGGAACACCTTAAACAGTAAAATGAACAGTCTAGTACAACAGGATCTTACCTGTTTGCCTGGAACACCATGAACCTTAGTTCTGGTATTGACTTAAATATCAAAAGAGTCAAGGATGCTCTGACTTATACATTTAAAGGAATATTTGGAGCGAAAGAGACGCAAATATTCTTTCCATTGTTTATTACAAAATAGAAATCATGGTTGTAAACAATTACAACGTATGCTGAATAATTCTGCATACAAGCATAAACAGTAATAACAGGATAAAAAGGGGTTTGCGTGAAAAGGAAAACATTAGCCACTCAAGCGAAATATGAAGTTTCGCTATACAATCTGTCGTTACTAGAAACACTGTGCATATAAGATAGCCTGGCACTTGTGTCAGTTTATTATGCTTAATGTCACCTGTGTAGGGAGAACAGTCTATAGTGTTATCACTTAAACACAAAAATCAACACGATATGTCTCACGAGTCTATCATGTACACCCTTCACTATAAGTCCCTAATAGTGCACTGTTCTTCGCAGTAATCAAGCAGCGGGTTTTATCACACTGCCCGCCGCCACCACATGAAATTTAATTTCTTGTAATTGCTTTGCGTAGTGCTTGAAGAAGACCCTCGAGGACTTCCATCCAGTATAAGCACGAAGACTTTCAAACAACATCGTTTGGAAGAAATTCAGAGACGAGGCAACTTTTCTCGGATCATGACCTGCGGGTGTACTGTCTGGATCCACTCTGCGAATGAAGTAGGTGATTTTCGCCCTAATCTGTTTCAAGGATAACGTTGAACCGGAAGTCTCTCCCCTGAAAAACTGACCTCCCTTAAAGTCTGAAGTTCTATGAAGATAGACCTTTAGGCATTCTACTGGGCAGAGGGATGCTTCTTCCTTCAGAGAGCAGATTCTCTTAGTGGGCAGCTCGTTCTTGGCGAGAAACGTCGGGTCCGGAAAGAGGTTCAGTTCTCCATTGTCTGTGAACTGAATGTGGCCATCATCCCTTGAGAGGGCCACTATTTCGCTAACTCTGGCTCCCGAGGCTAGTGCAAATAAGAATATCACCTTCTGAGTCAAGTCTTTCAGCGAGCAATCCTCATTATTCAGGGTTGATGCTAAATGAAGAACTTTGTCCAAAGACCATGAAATGGGCTTAGAAGGAGCTGCGGGCCAAAGTTTTGCACAGGCTTTAGGGATCTTGTTGAAGATTTTGTTGGAAAAGTCTACCTGGAAGGCATAAAGTATTGGTCTGGCCAGGGCGGATTTACATGTAGTAATCGTATTGGCTGCTAAACCTTGTTCATGAAGATGGATGAAGAGGGACAAACAGAAGTCCATAGAAATCTCCTTAGGTTTCTTCGCCTTGACAAAGGCCACCCATTTCTTCCAGGAAGACTCATATTGTCTTCTTGTTGACTTTGACTTGTATTCTTGTAGGAAGTTGATACTATCCCTAGAAATCCCAAACCGTTTCTTGACCGCTAA
This sequence comes from Palaemon carinicauda, assembly GCF_036898095.1. Taxonomy (NCBI): domain Eukaryota; kingdom Metazoa; phylum Arthropoda; class Malacostraca; order Decapoda; family Palaemonidae; genus Palaemon; species Palaemon carinicauda. The sequence continues at coordinate 236,018 of NW_027169147.1, read as the reverse complement.
GGCGAGAAAATCATGAGATGAAGGTTCTGGGTTTTCACTGATGAAGCTGAGACAGTCAATTTCTGCACTTGCTGAGTCAGAACTGGGTCCGGCAACGGGATCAGTTTCAGGCGTAGTTCCGTTACCAGGGGGAACCAAACGCTGTTGGGCCACTTGTGGGCCACTATTGCTGCCGTCCCCGAAAGGATCTCAGTTTGTCGAGGACTTTTAGCAGAAGGTTGGTTGGAGGGAATAAGTGGATCTTGGACCATCTGTTCCAATCTATGGACATTGCATCCGTTGCTTCCGCTAGAGGATCCTCGTACGGGGCTACATACCCGGGTAGCTTCTTGTCGCTCGTTGCGAAGAGGTCTATCTGCAGTCCTGGAACTTTGCGTGAGATGAAGGAGAACGATCTTGTGTCTAGGGGCCATTCTGACTCTATCGGTTTGGTTCTGGATAGAGCGTCCACTGTCACATTGCGGAACCCTTGAAGGTGGACTGCTGACAAGTGCCATCTCTTCTCTGCTAGGCGGAGGATGGCTTGTATCACTTGATTTATGTGAGGCGATCTCGAGCCTTGTCGATTTAGGCATCTCATTATGACTTCGCTGTCTAGAACCAGACGGATGTGGATTGAGCAGCGGAGTTTCAGTTTCTTTAGGGAAAGAAAAACTGCCATGGCTTCCAGGAAGTTGATGTGGAAGGTTTTGAAGAGGGGAGACCAGGTTCCTTGGACTTTCCGATGGTGAGAGTGACCTCCCCACCCGTCTTTCGAGGCATCCGTGTGAACGGTGACTGATGGTGGAGGTGGTTGTAAGGGAACCTTGTTCCTTAGGTTCTTGGCCTCCGACCATGGCTTGAGTAGGGATCGCAAACTATTTGGTGTCAGTCTTTTTAGATCTCTTCGAGCGTTTGATGCGTATTTTCTCCAGACTCCTGATGCATCTTTTAATTGTGCTCTCAATACTGGATCTGTCACTGAGGCGAACTGGAGAGACCCCAACACTCTCACCTGTTGCCTTCTTGATATCCTTGGGGATCGAAGAAGGCTTCTGATAGATCCCGCTATCTCTTTCCGTTTCTTTGATGGAATGGAAAGGCTGTGCGACTGCAAGTTCCAGTGGATGCCCAGCCACTGAAACTTCTGAGCTGGAGACAGTCGGGATTTTTCCAGATTGATCTTGAATCCCAAGTGTTCCAGGAACTGGATCACTTCTATGGAGGCTTTCCTGCATTCTTCTTCGGATGCTGCCCACACAGCCAGTCGTCCAGGTAGGCTACCACCTGGATTCCTTTTAGGCGTAGTTGATGAATACCCTTGGAGATATGTTTAGTCCGAAGGGCGTGGCTCTGAAGACATACTGTCTTCTTTGTAGTTTGAATCCCAGGTAGGGGGAAACTTGACGGCTGATCGGAACATGCCAGTACGCATCCGTCATGTCTATGGAGACTGTATGCCCGTTTGGGCAACAGGGTCCTGATGTGTTGAAGCGTCAGCATTTTGAACTTGTAGTTCATTATGAACTTGTTGAGTGGTGACAAGTCCAGAATTACTCTGAGCTTTTCCGAGTCCTTCTTCGGAACACAAAATAGCCTTCCTTGGAATCTGATGGACTTCGCCTTCCGTATAACTCTTTTGTTCAAGAGTTGCTGAACATATTCTTCCAATATGGGGGTTGAGTGTTGGAAGAATTGAGGGAAGGTTGGTAGAGTTGAGCTCCAACTCCACCCTAGTCCATTCTTGATTAGGCTGTGGGCACAGGGATCGAAGGTCCAACGATCCCGGAAGTAGAAGAGTCTCCCTCCTACCGGTAGCATCTCACTTTGAGTGCTGGGAGGAGGATTTACCTCCTTGGCCACGTCCACCCCTGTTGCCCCTACCTCTGGAGGGGCGTCTGGAGGAGCCTCGAAAGGATCCTTGAAACTAGTCCGAAAGGTCGTAGACTGCCTTTCAAATACTGGGGTGAACACTGGTGACTGAGTCGCCAGTGTTTGGGGCACCAGTTGGAAGGTAGTCGGTGGTTGTGCCTCCGTCTGGGGCACCGTGGCCACGGGAAGCTGCTGTTGTTGCTTAGGCCGAGAGGGCACTTTGGGTCGTTTTGATCTATTCTTCGGCTGGGGACCCTCGTCAGCTGAAGATTTCCTTTTGGAGGACAAGCCCCACTTGGAAAGGAGGTTCCTGTTTTCAGTGGCGGCTTTGTCCACGACCTCTTTGACCACTTCACTTGGGAAGAGGTCTTTTCCCCAGATGTTAGAAGCTATCAGCTTCCTGGGTTCGTGCCTCACCGCAGCCGAGGCGAACACGAACTCTCTGCAAGCCCTTCTGGCTTTAATAAAGTTGTACAGGTCTTTAGTCACTGTCGCCAGATGGGCTTTGGCAAAGACCATGTACATGTCCGGTTTATCTGGGATGCTTGCCATTGTGTCCAGGCCAGTCTGCAGAGACAATGAAGCGGCTAAGCGTTCTTTCGTCTCCTGTTCCCTACGCAGGAGAAAGTCCGACAGCTTGGGAGGTCTTCGCCGAACTGTCGTCCGGCAATATCTGCCTCCAGTTTCCCGACTATGAAGGTGTTATGGACATCCTTCCAGTCCGCATCGTCTGATGGGAAGGCAAGGGAGAAGGGTCTACACTCTTCCAGTGTAGGGCACGGTTTCCCTGCCTCGACTGCCTTTAGGGCTGCCTTGGGCCCTTTGTCCATAAAGGGAAAGGCACGTTTAGGATCAGCAATGAAGGATGGGTGCTTCTTGCTGAGAGCCGGCACCTTAGAGCTAGTATAGGCCCTCTCTCTTAAGGTTGTGGTATATAAGGCCTGAGCCTTAGAGAGTTCGAGGACAATCGTTTCCTTCGGCTCTGTCTCCTCTTTGGATGCGGGTTCCATCCCGAGACGGACATAGCAATCCGGGTAGGCCCCTTTGCTGGGCCAGAACTCAATTTCCTCTACTGGGACAGTACCCAGTTTATCCGAGAGGAAGATCTTCCCGCCCGACATGGGCTTGTGCTCTGCGTATCTCCAGGGGTTAACGTCAGAGAAGGCAGGGATATCCTTAACGTTTAGCTTCTTCGGAACTAAACGTGCTGCAACCAGTTGATGCATTTCGGTCCGAAAAGAGGCCTCCTTCTCGGTCGATTTCTGTTGCATGTCCTGCACCATGGACAGCAACGAGTGCAAAGTACTCGTGATCGAATCCAGTTGGGGCGCAGTGGAGGAGGTAGAAGGCACCGGCTCATTCACTGTGGCCGATGACACCGAAATCGTATCGGCTTTCTCAGTTTCTGGTTCAGGTGGAACTTCATCCGCCTGATCCAACTCCTCCACTAGGAGATTGTTCTAGGTCTCCTCTGAGACAACTGACTTGTTGTCTTCTAGCTGGATGTTCTCTAAGGCATCCGAGACATCAGATTCTACCGGAATCTGCAATAGGGGAATCTCAGGTTGAGCCTGGGGAATAACTGCATCTGAAGATGCCCTAGGAAAAAGACAAGCCCTCATCCTTTCGTTAGGAAGGTATGGGCCAGAAGTATTCTTCTGGAAACCCCTGACCCATTTACGCAGCTTCTCCCTTGCTGCGTCCCTTGACTCAGTGGACTTTTGGTCATCAAAAGCCTCTTTTACCAGGTTGTCACAAATGGTACATACCTGCGGGTCCCAATATTTGAGAGCCCCCTTGGTGACTGCGCAGCGAGCATGGGCCCTGCACATGTCGTGGCTGCAGAAGTTCTTACTGCGGAGCCTGCAAAAACTATTCCCGCACTCGGGATGCTCCTCCTGTAAAGAAAGGAAAAGTCTATTAGTATTTGGTGAAATTCTCAAATCTCAACATACATATAATATGTTATAATAGCTTGGATAGGATAAGCTATAAGTAGGAAAGACACCTACATGTGTTTCCTGTCCAGCCAATTGCTATGACCTCCTCCAATATTGAAAGCAGAATTCTTAAGAATTTTTAAAAGGGGGAAGATGATATCCTATGATATAAGTGTATCTTAACACAATCTTCCAGTTTCAATAATGGGGATTAAGGAAAATAATGGATCATAACCATTAAAGGAAGAGAGAATTGCTCTCTTATATGTGATGGTCTCACAATAGGCTGCCCATGAAGCACCTTGTAGGTTGGAAAAACTTTGGGCTACAGCACTGACTGTTTGGTAACAAGTTGCCAGACTTGTCAGGCCTGCCGGCACCTGCTGGGCAGGCCGGCACATGCCGGCCTATTCTGGGCTATTGAAGGCAATTATTGTCTTCATAACATTGAGTGATAGGCCGCCGGCAACGGCTCTGCCGGCAGCGGCGGCACTGCCGGCCGGCAGCGACCTCCGGCTGCTGGCGGCGGCGGCTCTGCCGGCCAGCAGCCGAGGATCCTTCCATTAAGGGGACCCAAGGCAGTCGGCGGCAGAGGACCAGGAATGGGTGACCAGCTGTGAATATCAGAGGTCAAACTCAAACCTGTACTCTCTATGAGGTTTGCAATAGGACTGAAGGCTGAAGGGTATAATTACTGTGCAATACATCGTCTTGTGACTCATGGAATCTATACAGATGCTACTGCTCACAATTTGTTTCGCATTTTCTTGTAGGGAATTTTTTTTTGGCTTATCAAGTTACTTTTACTAATTTCCCTGTAACTATGAAAGTAAGAGGAATTTTGACAAAATATTATGTATACACATTTTCCATTGCCATACAAAGCTCAGTGAATTTTTTTCAGGATTTTGTGTTTTTTTTCCTATACCCCTATATATTGGCATTCTGGCCAGGCCCCTTAACGAAAGTTTTTTATACCTCAGTTAAGACTGGTAGACCATTTGATTAAATACTTTTCTTTTTAAAGAGAGTAGTATTTCAATTTTCATAACCTCATTTTGTTTACCAAAAGCTCTCCATCCCATGATTATCTCTCTTTTAATATCTGTCTCATGTCCTGGGGAAATGATTACTGTCTATGGAAAGAATAATGATGGGAATAACACTAACAGACAGGAAAAGAGCAACATGGATAGAGGAACAAAAAAAAAAAAAAAAAAAAAAAAAAAAAAAAAAAAAAAAACAAGGGAAGGAAGGCGCAATGATGAATTGACGAACTAAGGAAGTTTTCAGGTATAGACTGTAATAGAAAGATCATAAACAGGCGTGAGTGATAGGACATGTCTGAAGTCCTGGTTCTGCAGAGGACTATTTTTGGCTGATGATGATGATTTATATTAACTAGCTAGTGCACCATAATAGTATTACTTTCACATGCTCAAGTATAGTATACTTTAAATATACATTAAATAAACTTAAAAATGAATAAATAATAAAAAAAGCCCTTCAGCTGTGAGTAGTGTCCCAACATTAAAAACCAATATTATTTCAATTCAACCTATACAGGATTAATGATCACAGCAGACATCACAGTGCATCCCCCATAAAAGTACCACCAGGGGCAGACCGTTTCCCTCTAGTTACACTACTGGGTCCCACCTTGAGATATGAGCGCCTGATTCTCACTCACTTGCCTGAAGAGGCATCCACTATGAACCCTCTTTATTATTAATATTATTAATATAAGCTAAGGTATAACCTTAATTGAAAAAGCAAGATGCTGTAAGTCAAAGGGCTCCAACAGGGAAAAATAGCCCGGTGAAGAAATTAAACAAGGACATAAATAAATCATATGAGACTTAATAGACAATTAAAATGTTATTTTGATTATAAAATAAATTTTTGAATATACTTACCCGGTGATTATATAGCTGCAACTCTGTTGCTCGACAGACAACTTTACGGAAAAAACTCGCCAGCGATCGCTACACAGGTTGCGGGTGTGCCCAACAGCGCCATCTGTCGACCAGATACCCAGCTCTCAATGTAAACAAAGACTCAATTTTCTCCTCGTCCCACTGCGTCTCTATTGGGGAGGAAGGGAGGGTCATTTAATTCATAATCACCGGGTAAGTATATTCAAAAATTTATTTTATAATCAAAATAACATTTTTCAATATTTAACTTAGCCGGTGATTATATAGCTGATTCACACCCAGGATGGTGGGTAGAGACCATTAATATATGTTTACACTTTTATGAGCTAAGAGTTTTTTATTTCATTTTAGAAGTTATCAAAATAACAAAAACAAAATAAATAGGTACCTGGTAAGGAAGTCGACTTGAACAATTACTCTGCCTTTTAAGTACGTCTTCCTTACGGAGCCTCGCGATCCTCTTAGGATGCTGATCGACCCCTAGGATCTGAAGTATCAAGGGTTGCAACCCATACAACAGGACCTCATCAAACCCCTAATCTAGGCGCTCTCAAGAAATGACTTTGACCACCCGCCAAATCAACCAGGATGCGAAAGGCTTCTTAGCCTTCCGGACAACCCATAAAAAAACAACATTTCAAGAGACAGATTAAAAGGATAAGGAATTAGGGAATTGTAGTGGTTGAGCCCTCACCCACTACTGCACTCGCTGCTACGAATGGTCCCAGTGTGTAGCAGTTCTTGTAAAGAGACTGGACATCTTTCAAGTAAAATGACGCGAACACTGACTTGCTTCTCCAATAGGTTGCGGCCATTATACTTTGCGGAGATATATTTTGCTTAAAGGCCACGGAAGTTGTTACAGCTCTAACTTCGTGCGTCTTCACCTTAAGCAAAGTTCGGTCTTCCTCACTCAGATGTGAATGAGCTTCTCGTATTAACAATCTGATAAAGTCTGACCAAGCATTCTTTGACATAGGCAAGGATGGTTTCTTAACTGAACACCATAAAGCTTCAGATTGGCCTTGTAAAGGTTTAGTACGCTTTAGATAGAACTTAAGAGCTCTAACAGGGCATAAGACTCTTTCTAGTTCATTGCCTACGATCTCCGATAAGCTGGGGATATCGAAAGATTTAGGCCAAGGCCGAGAAGGCAGCTCATTTTTGGCTAGAAAACCAAGTTGTAGCGAACAAGTGGCTTTTTCTGACGAAAATCCGATGTTCTTGCTGAAGGCATGAATCTCACTGACTCTTTTAGCCGAGGCTAAGCATACCAGGAAAAGAGTCTTAAGAGTGAGATCTTTCAGGGAGGCTGATTGTAACGGCTCCAACCTGTCTGACATGAAGAATCTTAGTACCACGTCTAAATTCCATCCAGGGGTAGCCAAACGACGCTCCTTGGTGGTCTCAAAAGACTTAAGGAGGTCTTGCAGATCTTTATGTTTGGAAAGATCTAAGCCTCTATGCCGGAAGACCGATGCCAACATGCTTCTGTAGCCCTTGATAGTGGGAGCTGAAAGGGATCGTCCTTTTCTCAGGTATAAGAGAAAAACAGCTATTTGAGCTACAGAGGTACTGGTCGAGGATACAGAAACTGACTTGCACCAGTCTCGGAAGACTTCCCACTTCGATTGGTAGACTCTAATGGAAGACGCTCTCCTTGCTCTAGCAATCGCACTGGCTGCTTCCTTCGAAAAGCCTCTAGCTCTCGAGAGTCTTTCGATAGTCTGAAGGCAGTCAGACGAAGAGCGTGGAGGCTTTGGAGTACCTTCTTTACGTGTGGCTGACGTAGAAGGTCTACCCTTAGAGGAAGACTACTGGGAACGTCTACTAACCATCGAAGTATCTCGGTGAACCATTCTCTCGCGGGCCAGAGGGAAGCAACTAACGTCAACCTTGTCCCTTCGTGAGAGGCGAACTTCTGCAGTACCTTGTTGACAATCTTGAACGGTGGGAATGCGTAGAGATCCAGATGTGACCAATCTAGGAGGAAAGCATCTATATGTATTGCTGCTGGGTCCGAGACTGGAGAGCAATAGATTGGAAGCCTCTTGGTCAGCGAGGTTGCAAAGAGATCTATGGATGGTTTTACCCCAAGTGGCCCAAAGTCTCTTGCACACATCCTTGTGGAGGGTCCATTCGGTTGGAATTACTTGCCCTTTCCGACTGAGACAATCTGCTATGACGTTCAAGTCGCCTTGGATGAACCTCGTTACTAGGGAGATGTCTTGACCTTTTGACCAGATGAGCAGGTCCCTTGCGATCTCGTACAACGTCAGTGAGTGGGTACCTCCTTGTTTGGAGATGTACGCCAAGGCCGTGGTGATGTCCGAGTTAACTTCCACCACTTTGCCTCGAAGGAGAGACTTGAAGCTTTTCAAGGCCAGATGTACTGCCAACAGCCCCTTGCAGTTAATATGCATGCTCCTCTGACTCGAGTTCCACAGTCCTGAGCATTCCCGACTGTCTAGTGTCGCGCCCCAGCCCACGTCCGATGCGTCCGAGAAGAGAACGTGGTTGGGAGTCTGAACAGCCAGGGGAAGACCCTCTCTTAGGTTGATATTGTCCTTCCACCAAGTCAGACAAGACTTTATCTTTTCGGAAACCGGGATCGAGACCGCTTCTAGCGTCTTGTCCTTTTTCCAGTGAAAAGCTAGATGGTATTGAAGAGGACGGAGGTGTAGTCTTCCTAGTGACACAAATTGTTCCACGGATGACAGCGTCCCTACCAGACTCATCCACAGCCTGACTGAGCAGCGTTCCTTCTTCAGCATCTTCTGGATGGATAGCAGGGCTTGATCTATTCTGGGGGCTGATCGTCTTGTTGTTCAGCAACGTCCTCATCAGAGGGTTCCTCATCCTAAAACTGATGAGGAAACGGCAACGGAGTGGGCAACGTCTGGCTCGCTGAGTCCGGTCGCACTGGTGCATGCGTGACGGAGCCGGACGCAACATCATGGAACTGCTGCACAGTCTGTGAACTGTCAACAACAACAACGTCTCTCTCGTCTTATGGTACGGGAGATCTTGGTAAGATACACCCGATACCATAGAGGGAAAACGTCTGTTCGTTGATCAAGGCCTCTCGAACCCATAAGTCGTTTGACATTACTTCTCCCCTGGGCTTGGGAGCATGCAAGAGGTCCCGGACTAGGTGAACGACAGGCACGAACAGACGAACCCTCGGACGCAACACTGTAACACTTTGCGCATATCACTTTATCACTTCGATTTTCTGTTTTGCACTTATTTCACTGAAATCGAAACTTTTACTGATTTCTACCTGAAACACGCAATTCTACCCTTCATTAAAAGGTAGTAATTGCGAAATCAGTCGTATAATGCAAGCTCATTAATACCAGCAAAAAACAGAAAACATATTTTAAGATAAAAAAATCAGTGGCTGGGAAAGAGACTAAACACTAGTTCATATAAACTACGTTTTCAATCTCTCACCGCACATAGCCTGGGGACGAGAATAAAAACCTAAAAACGTTTTATCCTTCCTCCCCGTACAGCGACTAGGGACGCGAGTAACACGAGAACAACGTTACCCGCTTGAACGGAACGTTTTCTCTCCTCTCTCTCCCTCCGTCTCTATCTCTCTTGATTTCGCACCTAAGAGAAGAGCCCAATTATATTTCGTCAAAAAAACATGTTATTTGACTAAAGGAAAAAACTGAAAGGTTTTTCAAATAAAAATTTCCTTTAAATTAGAATTTAAAACATTTAAGCTAAGAAAGAATGAACAAAACGTCAGAATCGATTTACTTTTACTGCAAAGTGAAACCGTGATACACTCTCTCTCTATCGTAACGATAGAGCGCAAGTTGAACGTCCTGAACGTCAACAACTGCGTAGCATAAATAAACTAAACGTTAGTTCATCTTTGAAAACAGTACGAAGACTATCAAAGAAATTCTTTCATAAAATATTACATTTAAAAAGTTTTAAATCCTTAGCTCTTTAAAAGCTAATTACGATATAAAGGACTCAACGTTGATTAACTTCGGTTTCCAAGTTAGGACCGCCTACTCTCAGGAAAGGTCGTATATAAACAAAACATTAAAATTTATTTTTATATGTTTATGATAAATGGAAAGTTAATCGAAGAGGCCTAATAAAGGCGGAGAGATATAACGTGATAAGATAATACTAAAAGCCTAAACACACTTCCGTCTAAGGGAAGGGTCGGCCATTTAAAAGTGAAAGAAAGACCATACTCTCTTTGTCACCATAATTAAATCTATCCAAAACGAGTTCAAGATTTAAGATGAAGATAAAACACCTGCATAGCGAAAGCTCAAAACTAGAATATAGTACTTCACCAAATAGATGTGAAAAACTCCAGTTTAGCAACAGCAAGTAAAGTACGTCTTGTCGACACCTCGACAGAGAGAAAATTGAGTCTTTGTTTACATTGAGAGCTGGGTATCTGGTCGACAGATGGCGCTGTTGGGCACACCCGCAACCTGTGTAGCGATCGCTGGCGAGTTTTTTCCGTAGAGTTGTCTGTCGAGCAACAGAGTTGCAGCTATATAATCACCGGCTAAGTTAAATATTGAAAAATAAAATATTTCAAGAACAGCAACAACATTAAATTAGATCTTTCATGTATAAACTATAAAAATGAAAAAAAAAACAAGCGGAAAAAAAATATGCCCAAGTGTATCTTCAAGCCAGAGAACTCTAATCCAAGACATTGGAAAAGTATGGTACAGAGGCTATGGCACTACCCAAGATTAGATTTTGGAGTGTCCTCGTAGAGGAGCTGCTGAACTTACATTAAGATTCTCTTTTACCCTTACCAAGAAGAAAATAGTCACAAAATTACATTGCAGTAATTAACACCTTGAACGAAGAATAATTGTTTAGTAATCTCAGTGTTGTCAGGTGTCTGAGGACAGAGGAGAATGTGGACGGAATAGGTCAGACTATTTGGTGTATGTGTAGGGAAAGACAAAATGAGCCATAACAAGAGTACTGTCTGACCATTAAAAGGACCCAATAACTCTCTAGCCGTAGTTTCTCAACGGGTGGCAGAGAAAACGACTCTGTCTTTCTGGGATTTTAGGCTCAGCGTGTAAAGCAGGAGCGCACACTGAAGAAGCTCGAACAACCTAATGATGCAGCTGTGCTTCTCAAGTATGAGCAAGCAGTGCGGGTTTGTGAGCGCTGTGAACCTTTTGATACAGGCGCACGAGATTATTCTTGCCTTGTGCTACTGTGGCGGGATGTCACAAGAACAACCCCCACACCCTTGATCACTCTACCAGACAAATTGTCCCACAACACAAACTTTCCCCTTACGTTATCAATACTAAAAAACATTCAAATAACCGTACTACCATTCAAATAAACCAAAATAAAACCCTAACAAAACTTAAAAAAACTAAAATAGACCACAACCAACATGTAATAAGTATATATATAAGGACACAGACACTCGTCCACAGGAGCCAAACAGCCTTAATTAACGACACACTGACACAACTCGGTGGCAAAACGGTAACCTTTCCCACTGTTCAAAGCACTTTTATTAAGTGGTGAGTGAAGCAACCTAGGGAAAATCTGACTTGGTGTTTAATGCGTCGTCATCATCATCATCATCATCATTATCATCATTCAGAGAAAATTCCTTCAAACAGCCAAAGTCGTTACCGATTGTATCCAAATTCAAAAAAGCAGTCAGTTTCAAGTCCTAATACTAGCAGGGTCAAAAATCATAATTCCGCATACAAGCAGTCTCCAAAAGAAGTCCAAAGGAGGAATTACGGCTTTAGAAATCGATAATCACTTCCACGCTGGTAAAAAATAATAAAGTAAATCCAGCACTCAAACCACACAACTGCCTCTAGCTGCAGTCAAATGAGAAAAAGCTTTCGCTCCGAAACATTTACCACTGTCCTAACCTAGCTAAAAAGTAAACAAGCAGTCAATTATTCCAACAGTTTTTCTCACAACAAACAATCAATACACTAACAACCTCTCGCTCGCTGAAATACACACTCTCTCTCTCTCTCTCTCTCTCTCTCAGGATTTGGAAAACAACAACAAAATTAAAATAAATAAAAATTGATCCTCCACACTACCTGCTCATAAGACTACCCTGACGTAGTCAGCTAAGCGAGCAAAGAGTGCGGGTTGATGGCAAGCAGTGGCGCTATGCCCCACTAAGGGTGAGGGGCTAGAAAGCTGTTCCTGGCACAAGCTCACAGGTAGCCGAGCACACTCAGGGCCATACAAACCCCTCCCGGTCAAGGTATAAGAAGGATCCTCGTACTGGATCTCTTAAACCAGGAGACCATGCTTGCAATCTCCAGGAAGCTCCAAGGAGTTCACCACTGAAGAACTAGAGTGATACAACACAGGTAAGCATTGGCATATCTGAGTTTTCTGTGGAGTTGGTACTACAAGAGAGGACAAGAAAACTCACGTGCTCGTAACGGCTGTCAGGTGCTAATGGATAGACAGACTTCGTGACAAGACACTTTGCTACTCAGCGCGCATATTCCTCCAAAAAGGAGAACGTGCAGGGGAAATACTTGCAAAAGTGCCACCCTGCAGTAGCTAAGGTCGATGAGTTTCTGCAGTGGAAGTAGAAGGCTCTGGAGGCAAGAGACCGAGGAGAGACGCTCCTCTCAATTCTAGAGGGGGATGAGCTGATGGGATCCTTGGCAGAATACTCTCCTGCTAAGCCAACACTTCTATTAGCCTGTCCTTTGATGGGAAGCCCTTCAGACACAAGAAAGACCACAAAACACATACAATCTTTCTTAACCTTAACAAAGACTAGAGTCAACATATAGTGAAAAATTGTGTTTTCACAATCCAACTTCAACATCAGGTTACTTATATAAACAAAATCAAAATACTTCAATTTCTTGGAGTAAACATAGTGTCGATAAATCACCTAAATTGTTTGCCAAGGTGAAGTAAGTAGTGTTACCCACAGTATTATAAAAGAAATGAAAATACAATAAAACTTTCGCCCACTTGACGCTATGAGTTCCGAGCTCCGTTGCTTACGCTCCTCATCTTTGAATACTTATTTGTTAACTGCCAATTTCTCAGATCTAGAAGTAAATATCTTGAATTATAAATGCTTTCTCTAACCTACGGGCCAACCAAGGGAAAGGCCCGTGCCAACAACAAGTGTTGGCTTTAATACCCCAACAACAACAACTTTCTCTAACTACGGGCCAACCAAGGGAAAGACCCGTGCCAACAATAAGTGTTGGCTATAATACTCCAACAACAACAACAACAAACAACTTTCTCTAATTAGACATATGCCTTTCATAATAAGTAAGTGTGAAAGGAAGCAAAGTGTAAATGAAATATGAAAATTATAAAAATTATTTATTCAATTGTAAAAGGCATCTTAAAAATACAATATCCCAAATTAACAAATATTTATTACACTATAAGAATAATACAAAATAAGCTTAAATTAAATACAAATAAGCATAAAAAATGGTAAAATATTCAGTTAATTCACAATTTTACAGACAAAAACATTCCCTTTTCTTGTTAGTCCAACTGCCAAATTCTTTCATTTAGGAAGAACTTCAGAGTGATGTACCATTTTGTACTTAGGAAGTCTGAATTTTCCCTCAGAATTCAAATTGAGAAAAAGGAACCTTTCTATCAGCAAGGGCACCATCATGTAAGAAAACTAGTGCCAAAGTTTGACATATTATCAATACAAATGAAGGGCCTGTAAGATAACTTGCAGTGTGTTTTGCACCACTAGCTTTGACATAGTCTGTTTTAAGAGTGTCAGCCAGCCAAAGATGGTTGGATTGGCTGGAAAGACCATTGCTCAGTTTGAAAGGTATAAAATGATCATCATCAGTAAAGCCATACTGAAGAAATACACAATATGCGTATTCAATAAACTAACCTTATCACTCAGTCCACATAACAATGTTAGAATATCATGGTACTTTGGTATCCGAGCAAATTCTGTATCGGGAAGCTTCAGCAAAGAGCGAATGGCAAAATTTACACTGTACAAACATATTCAACATAATTAGATGCTACTAAGAACTTAGAATACAGTATGATAAAGCTATGGAGAAACAAGACTAATCCTGTTGAAGCAGTGACTTAGACCAACATAATCTTACAGTAATCTAAAAATTTATCAATTCTTTATATTAATCATAAGATCCAATATCCTAAAAAACCCATATTGCCAGCAATGGAGGACATGTTACGTGGATACAAAAATGTCTGAAAATAATCATCTTGTAAATAGCTACCCTCTCAATATTCCTCATGATAACTGATGGATTGCCAAAGCCTGGGCCGTGGGAAGCCGTTTAGCAACAAGGTACAACTAAGGGAGCCATCAAGAATTTGCACCTGCACCATTATATTGAAACTTAAAAGAGGTAGGAAGAAAACAGTGGGAACAGAGTTACAACCCTAAAAGGGGCTCTCAGCCACAAGAGTAGATACACATACATGTTCTACTGATATCATTTCCTTGCACCATATTCTTCCTTTGAAGTCTGTCTCTTTACTCACATATTAACCAAAAAATTTCCTCAATATTTTGACAGGTGAACTTTAAAGTCTACCTTTGTCTAATGCTTGAATCAAGATTTACAAATGTGAGGGGAAGAGAAGGAACGACGGTTATCAAATTTCTATAGGCATGCAGGATTGGGGAGAGAAAAAAATAGTATGGGTGGCCAACTGCATGCACAACAGGAGAGAATTACCATAGGAAATGGTGAGGTCTTTCCCGGAAGTCATCCATAAGAAAGTGGCAATTTTGAGTGTTGTAAATACAACTGCTCTCCTAAAGAGTGTTTGGTTCAAGAGGAGAATTCCACCAGAGGCAGATTAGGAAAGCTATCTAGAATAATGAAAGAAAAGTGAACAATTGATGCATCTGTTTTTAGAGAAGGCTTCCAGATAGCTTTCAGAAAAAGAACAGGGGATCTAAGGTATGTTTTATAACAGTAAACGGGGATATAATAAGTGTAATTAGGGAGAGCTATCAAAATGTGTCAGTCTATGAGTAGATAAGCGAGATAGAAAATGGAAAGAAAATTTAAGTCATGGAATCAAAATGCAGCAGTAAAGATTGAAGAAGAGCAGAGTGATTGAGCAGCCTACATTGCACTGGTTGCCGATTCACAAGAAAAGTTGCAAAGATTGCTACCGGGTGATGTGCATGGGAATGTAGCATGTGGACCCTTAGTGCTTGGAAATTGTGTATGCAAGGGGAAGGTGTTCATTGCTTCTGAAAAGCAGAAAACTGATCTGAAAAGGCAAGCATCTCAGGAGAACTCGTAAAAGGGGCATGTGCCCTTGTACCTTATACTTCCATGCCATACGGAAAGAAGGGTTGTTTCGTTCCTTCCACGAAACTATACAGAGGAGCCAGACTGAGTCTGTGGAGAGTCAAACTTATTAGTCGTCCTGTGCTTTGGTGACTTCTTCCTCACAGCGCCACATCAAAAGATTTGGTTGTGGTCCCTGGAACTCTTTAACGGGGAGCAGCAATAGGAATGTATAGTGATATCACCGGCATGTGCTGCTTCTCTCTCAGGTGGGAGAGTTACAAGGATTTTGGATGTCTCAAACACTTTTTAGCCCATCCGTGGAGACTCCTTTTGCTCTTTGGTAGAGCGACTTAAGCATTTAGAGATTCTTATGATCTTGTTTAACTTAATTCTTAAACTCATTTACGGTGTTACTGTTTACTACATCCGCTGGAAGTCTATTCCAAGTATTTGCTAAGTTATATGTAATGTCTATCCTCCAAGAAGGGGAATGAAGGATGTTAGAGCACTCTATCCCACGGGAAGAGAAACAGTAGAGTTATTACGACTAATACTACTAACTAAAGTCATTATCATATTAAAGGTAAAACGTTTGTATGACTTGTAAAAATAAGAAAATAAAAGGAGTTTAAAATACAAAACAACTTCAGCATAATAATATGAAAAATTTGAAAATAATTTGCATTTTTCGTAACTTTACAAACCTAGAGCTCTTTACGTAGGAATATTATTTCGGCAATAGCTGAAACCATTTGTTAAAGCTTTTGTGAGGTGTAACTACCCTCTGCTAGTTAGCAGAGGAGGTTAGCGGGAGTAGACCAACCACTCACCTCACACCAGCACTAGTAAACAACTGTCACTTTGCAATTGCAACAGATCGTCCTTGGGGAGGCGATGGCAGATCTACTATGCATAAAGAACTCCAGGTTTGTATTGTTAGGAAAAATACAAATTATTCCAAATTTATCGTTTGTTTCAGCACTATATACAAACCTTACTCTCTTTACGTAGGAGACTCACTCCATGGTGGATGGAAGTCCTAAAACCAACTGACTAGCGACTGTCCCAGGGTGTCACACTGTGCATCGACTAAGCTTCTTTAAGGGGACCGTCCACCAGGTACGCCCTTCTTTTTTCTAATGATCCAAAATACACCATTTATATATATGTTTTGGACATATACAGTATAATACCTTCCTCATATAAAAATTTCAAGTCATTTGATCAAAAACTCTTTGATTTAATAGCAAAAATCATGATTTAAAACAAAAATTAGGTACATTTTTCCCCACTAATACGACACCAATTGTCTTGAATCTTGTACCATAAAATCTACTTTATAAACCGAACAATTCTGTGAAACAGAATTTTGATTTTCCTTTTCGTTTTTTTTTTTTCAAGAATTTTGATTCTTTTTTCGTCTAGACGCTAAATAGTTGTGAAAAAGAAAGTAAAAATAAAATAAAAATTCCGTCGTACAAAATTGTGGGATTTTTATTCCTCTTTGCAATAATATCTCTCTCTCTCTCTCTCTCTCTCTCTCTCTCTCTCTCTCTCTCTCTCTCTCTCTCAAAAATGGAACATTAAATAAGTGAGAAAAATGTACCTAAGTGTGAATAAGTATGTTTTTGAGTTATGAGCTCCCAAAGATTTGCAACAAATTTTCACTTTTTTTCTTAAAGAAATCAAGGTAACATTATTATGATAACTTTTATTGTTTATTCCTACATAAAAGCACCCTAAACGAGATATTTGAACCCTCAGTTTACTATTACTATGTCATGAGTTGCCAGCGATCTCTCATTGTTGCCAGTGTTAGTTGGCATGTTTCAGCTTTGTACTCTTATTCATGTTTCCCTCTCTTCTTGGTTCTTTTTTCTTGTTCTCTGCTTACTTTTTGTTCTTTCTATGACCTTAGGTAACATTGGCCTTGCTATAAAGTTCCCGAGGACGTTGTGAAAACACAATGTACATACGAACTGCAAGTAAACAAACACATGCATTATAACTTTTATACGTCTTTGGAAACTCAAACTACTGTTCTCATGAGGTAGATTTCATTCACCTTTCCTCTACCAATGCCTTCCATTTCTGCCATAAGTACGAGATTTTGTAACATGAGAGCGAGAGAGAGAGAGAGAGAGAGAGAGAGAGAGAGAGAGAGAGAGAGGAGAGAGAGAGAGAGAGAGAGAATGAGAGAGAGAGAGATGAATCATTTTATACTGAGAATTTGAGAGAGAGAGCCATCATCATTTGATTCTAAGAGAGTTGAACATTGGTATTATAGTATTTGAATAATGGCAGTTTAAAATAATGAGAGAGAGAGAGAGAGAGAGAGAGAGAGAGAGAGAGAGAGAGAAAGAGAAAGAGAGAGAGAGAGAGAGAGCGAGATAAACTCAAAGACGATTTTGTCAAACTCAGTCATACAGACGACGCAGTAAGGATCTCGTCATCATTTAAAGACCGCTATATCTTTATTATTTAAAAAAATAATTGACTATTTGTTCTTTCTATGACCTTAGGTAACATTGGCCTCGCTATTCCCGAGGACGTTGTGAAAACACAATGTACTTACGTACTGCAAGTAAACCAACACATGCATTGTAACTTCTATACGTCTTTGGAATCTCTGGTTCCTGTTTTCCCATGACGTAGAATTTGTTCACCTACCCTCTACCAATACCTTCCATTTCTGCCAGATGTACGAGATTTCAAAACATAAGTGAAAAAATCGCTATATATATGCAAAAATAAAACACAAAAAGACAATTGTCAAACTCAGTCATGCAGACGAGGCAGTAAGGATGCAGGTTGCACAGAAGGCCTGGTCCCCAGCTGCAGAGTTTCTCAGATGCTATGCGCCAAGAGAGGGGAGGGTGAAATAGAAAGTGGCCAATCACTCACGCATGTAACATCTGCCCTCAACCAACTGCTTCTTGTCCTACAAAGGAGCTGAGGTAAACGTGTCCAGGTTCCTGTGAGTTGTGTCTTGCAGGTAGCTGTTTCCACATGCCAGTTTGTAGTACCTGCATCGCAGAGAAATTCTGTTGAAATGCTAGGGATCTGGTGACACACCTGACGTCATGAGCACGACTGGAAGGTGAGGAGACTGGTTGTATGGCTCTCTCAATTATCTGTGTGATACAGGAAGATATCAAGTTCTTTGTAATCTTCCTCTTGGTTTTCTCCTTCTCACAAAGAGCCAGCTGATCTGAAGGTAGGCTCTGGGGGTTCTTTTCAAGTATTTCCTCAGTCTCCTCCCATGACAGTTGTAGTTGGTCTGGGTTATCTGTTACGGAACGCAGATTCCCAATCTGGAAGGGTCTGAATCCAAAATCCACTATCGACAGATTTTGAGTCTTGGCTATAAACTCAGGGACAAAACTGAGTGTCATTTGCCCACATCCCTTTTAATGAGCGAGTCATAGGATAGACCATGTAGTCCACTGACTCTCTTGGTAGATGCGAGAGCTAAGAGAAATACCATCTTCAGGGTCAAGTCACGATCTCATGCTTAATGCAGAGATTCGTCTGGTGCTCTTTTTAGTGACCGTAGTACTTTCACTAAGCTCAAAGGTTGTCTGACTTTCGTGTGAGAAAAGACAATTCCATTGAGGATGAAATGTTAACTCCCTTCAGTTTGAAAACGAGGCTTGAGGCTGAACAATAGCCTTTCACTATTGACACTGAATTTTTTTCCTGACTGAGGTACAACAAGAACTCCACTATTGTAAGTAATTCTTAAACTCATTTACGGTGTTACTGTTTACTACATCCGCTGGAAGTCTATTCCAAGTATTTGCTATTTTATATGTAATGTATATCCTCCAAGAAGGGGAATGAAGGATGTTAGAGCACTCTATCCCACGGGAAGAGAAACAGTAGAGTTATTACGACTAATACTACTAACTAAAGTCATTATCATATTAAAGGTAAAACGTTTGTATGACTTGTAAAAATAAGAAAATAAAAGGAGTTTAAAATACAAAACAACTTCAGCATAATAATATGAAAAATTTGAAAATAATTTGCATTTTTCGTAACTTTACAAACCTAGAGCTCTTTACGTAGGAATATTATTTCGGCAATAGCTGAAACCATTTGTTAAAGCTTTTGTGAGGTGTAACTACCCTCTGCTAGTTAGCAGAGGAGGTTAGCGGGAGTAGACCAACCACTCACCTCACACCAGCACTAGTAAACAACTGTCACTTTGCAATTGCAACAGATCTTCCTTGGGGAGGCGATGGCAGATCTACTATGCATAAAGAACTCCAGGTTTGTATTGTTAGGAAAAATACAAATTATTCCAAATTTATCGTTTGTTTCAGCACTATATACAAACCTTACTCTCTTTACATAGGAGACTCACTCCATGGTGGATGGAAGTCCTAAAACCAACTGACTAGCGACTGTCCCAGGGTGTCACACTGTGCATCGACCAAGCTTCTTTAAGGGGACCGTCCGCCATGTACGCCCTTCTTTTTTCTAATGATCCAAAATACATCATTTATATATATGTTTTGGACATATACAGTATAATACCTTCCTCATATAAAAATTTCAAGTCATTTGATCCAAAAATCTTTGATTTATTAGCAAAAATCAGGATTTAAAACAAAAATTAAGTACATTTTTCCCCACTAATACGACACCAATTGTCTTGAATCTTGTACCATAAAATCTACTTTATAAACCGAACAATTCTGTGAGACGGAATTTTGATTTTCCTTTTCGTTTTTTTTTTTTTTTCAAGAATTTTGATTCTTTTTTTCGTCTAGACGCTAAATAGTTGTGAAAAAGAAAGTAAATATAAAATCAAAATTCTGTCGTACAAAATTTTGGAATTTTTATTCCTCTTTGCAATAATATCTCTCTCTCTCTCTCTCTCTCTCTCTCTCTCTCTCTCTCTCTCTCAAAAATCGAACATTAAATAAGTGAGAAAAATGTACCTAAGTGTGAATAAGTATGTTTTTGAGTTATGAGCTCCCAAAGATTTGCAACAAATTTTCACTTTTTTTCTTAAAGAAATCAAGGTAACATTATTATGATAACTTTTATTGTTTATTCCTACATAAAAGCACCCTAAACGAGATATTTGAACCCTCAGTTTACTATTACTATGTCATGAGTTGCCAGCGATCTCTCATTGTTGCCAGTGTTAGTTAGCATGTTTCAGCTTTGTACTCTTATTCATGTTTCCCTCTCTTCTTGGTTCTTTTTTCTTGTTCTCTGCTTACTTTTTGTTCTTTCTATGACCTTAGGTAACATTGGCCTTGCTATAAAGTTCCCGAGGACGTTGTGAAAACACAATGTACATACGAACTGCAAGTAAACAAACACACGCATTATAACTTTTATACGTCTTTGGAAACTCAAGCTACTGTTCTCATGAGGTAGATTTCATTCACCTTTCCTCTACCAATGCCTTCCATTTCTGCCATAAGTACGAGATTTTGTAACATGAGAGCGAGAGGAGAGAGAGAGAGAGAGAGAGAGAGAGAGAGAGAGAGAGAGAGAGAGAGAGAGAGAGAGAGAGAATGAGAGAGAGAGAGATGAATCATTTTATACTGAGAATTTGAGAGAGAGAGCCATCATCATTTGATTCTAAGAGAGTTGAACATTGGTATTATAGTATTTGAATAATGGCAGTTTAAAATAATGAGAGAGAGAGAGAGAGAGAGAGAGAGAGAGAGAGAGAGAGAGAGAGAGAGAGAGAGAGAGAGAGAGAGAGAAAGAGAAAGAGAGAGAGAGAGAGAGAGCGAGATAAACTCAAAGACGATTTTGTCAAACTCAGTCATACAGACGACGCAGTAAGGATCTCGTCATCATTTAAAGACCGCTATATCTTTATTATTTAAAAAAATAATTGACTATTTGTTCTTTCTATGACCTTAGGTAACATTGGCCTCGCTATTCCCGAGGACGTTGTGAAAACACAATGTACTTACGTACTGCAAGTAAACCAACACATGCATTGTAACTTCTATACGTCTTTGGAATCTCTGGTTCCTGTTTTCCCATGACGTAGAATTTGTTCACCTACCCTCTACCAATACCTTCCATTTCTGCCAGATGTACGAGATTTCAAAACATAAGTGAAAAAATCGCTATATATATGCAAAAATAAAACACAAAAAGACAATTGTCAAACTCAGTCATGCAGACGAGGCAGTAAGGATGCAGGTTGCACAGAAGGCCTGGTCCCCAGCTGCAGAGTTTCTCAGATGCTATGCGCCAAGAGAGGGGAGGGTGAAATAGAAAGTGGCCAATCACTCACGCATGTAACATCTGCCCTCAACCAACTGCTTCTTGTCCTACAAAGGAGCTGAGGTAAACGTGTCCAGGTTCCTGTGAGTTGTGTCTTGCAGGTAGCGTTTCCACATGCCAGTTTGTAGTACCTGCATCGCAGAGAAATTCTGTTGAAATGCTAGGGATCTGGTGACACACCTGACGTCATGAGCACGACTGGAAGGTGAGGAGACTGGTTGTATGGCTCTCTCAATTATCTGTGTGATACAGGAAGATATCAAGTTCTTTGTAATCTTCCTCTTGGTTTTCTCCTTCTCACAAAGAGCCAGCTGATCTGAAGGTAGGCTCTGGGGGTTCTTTTCAAGTATTTCCTCAGTCTCCTCCCATGACAGTTGTAGTTGGTCTGGGTTATCTGTTACGGAACGCAGATTCCCAATCTGGAAGGGTCTGAATCCAAAATCCACTATCGACAGATTTTGAGTCTTGGCTATAAACTCAGGGACAAAACTGAGTGTCATTTGCCCACATCCCTTTTAATGAGCGAGTCATAGGATAGACCATGTAGTCCACTGACTCTCTTGGTAGATGCGAGAGCTAAGAGAAATACCATCTTCAGGGTCAAGTCACGATCTCATGCTTAATGCAGAGATTCGTCTGGTGCTCTTTTTAGTGACCGTAGTACTTTCACTAAGCTCAAAGGTTGTCTGACTTTCGTGTGAGAAAAGACAATTCCATTGAGGATGAAATGTTAACTCCCTTCAGTTTGAAAACGAGGCTTGAGGCTGAACAATAGCCTTTCACTATTGACACTGAATTTTTTTCCTGAGGTACAACAAGAACTCCACTATTGTAAGTAATTCTTAAACTCATTTACGGTGTTACTGTTTACTACATCCGCTGGAAGTCTATTCCAAGTATTTGCTATTTTATATGTAATGTATATCCTCCAAGAAGGGGAATGAAGGATGTTAGAGCACTCTATCCCACGGGAAGAGAAACAGTAGAGTTATTACGACTAATACTACTAACTAAAGTCATTATCATATTAAAGGTAAAACGTTTGTATGACTTGTAAAAATAAGAAAATAAAAGGAGTTTAAAATACAAAACAACTTCAGCATAATAATATGAAAAATTTGAAAATAATTTGCATTTTTCGTAACTTTACAAACCTAGAGCTCTTTACGTAGGAATATTATTTCGGCAATAGCTGAAACCATTTGTTAAAGCTTTTGTGAGGTGTAACTACCCTCTGCTAGTTAGCAGAGGAGGTTAGCGGGAGTAGACCAACCACTCACCTCACACCAGCACTAGTAAACAACTGTCACTTTGCAATTGCAACAGATCTTCCTTGGGGAGGCGATGGCAGATCTACTATGCATAAAGAACTCCAGGTTTGTATTGTTAGGAAAAATACAAATTATTCCAAATTTATCGTTTGTTTCAGCACTATATACAAACCTTACTCTCTTTACATAGGAGACTCACTCCATGGTGGATGGAAGTCCTAAAACCAACTGACTAGCGACTGTCCCAGGGTGTCACACTGTGCATCGACCAAGCTTCTTTAAGGGGACCGTCCGCCATGTACGCCCTTCTTTTTTCTAATGATCCAAAATACATCATTTATATATATGTTTTGGACATATACAGTATAATACCTTCCTCATATAAAAATTTCAAGTCATTTGATCCAAAAATCTTTGATTTATTAGCAAAAATCAGGATTTAAAACAAAAATTAAGTACATTTTTCCCCACTAATACGACACCAATTGTCTTGAATCTTGTACCATAAAATCTACTTTATAAACCGAACAATTCTGTGAGACGGAATTTTGATTTTCCTTTTCGTTTTTTTTTTTTCAAGAATTTTGATTCTTTTTTTCGTCTAGACGCTAAATAGTTGTGAAAAAGAAAGTAAATATAAAATCAAAATTCTGTCGTACAAAATTTTGGAATTTTTATTCCTCTTTGCAATAATATCTCTCTCTCTCTCTCTCTCTCTCTCTCTCTCTCTCTCTCTCTCTCTCTCTCAAAAATCGAACATTAAATAAGTGAGAAAAATGTACCAAGTGTGAATAAGTATGTTTTTGAGTTATGAGCTCCCAAAGATTTGCAACAAATTTTCACTTTTTTTCTTAAAGAAATCAAGGTAACATTATTATGATAACTTTTATTGTTTATTCCTACATAAAAGCACCCTAAATGAGATATTTGAACCCTCAGTTTACTATTACTATGTCATGAGTTGCCAGCGATCTCTCATTGTTGCCAGTGTTAGTTAGCATGTTTCAGCTTTGTACTCTTATTCATGTTTCCCTCTCTTCTTGGTTCTTTTTTCTTGTTCTCTGCTTACTTTTTGTTCTTTCTATGACCTTAGGTAACATTGGCCTTGCTATAAAGTTCCCGAGGACGTTGTGAAAACACAATGTACATACGAACTGCAAGTAAACAAACACACGCATTATAACTTTTATACGTCTTTGGAAACTCAAGCTACTGTTCTCATGAGGTAGATTTCATTCACCTTTCCTCTACCAATGCCTTCCATTTCTGCCATAAGTACGAGATTTTGTAACATGAGAGGGAGAGAGAGAGAGAGAGAGAGAGAGAGAGAGAGAGAGAGAGAGAGAGAGAGAGAGAGAGAGAGAGAGAGAGAGAGAGCCATCATCATTTGATTCTAAGAGAGTTGAACATTGGTATTATAGTATTTGAATAATGGCAGTTTAAAATAATGAGAGAGAGAGAGAGAGAGAGAGAGAGAGAGAGAGAGAGAGAGATAAACTCAAAGACGATTCTGTCAAACTCAGTCATACAGACGACGCAGTAAGGATGTCGTCATCATTTACAGACCGCTATATCTTTATTATTTAAAAAAATAATTGACTATTTGTTCTGTCTGTGACCTTAGGTAACATTGGCCTCGCTATTCCCGAGGACATTGTGAAAACACAATGTACATACGAACTGCAAGTAAACCAACACATGCATTGTAACTTCTATACGTCTTTGGAATCTCTGGTTCCTGTTTTCCCATGACGTAGAATTTGTTCACCTACCCTCTACCAATACCTTCCATTTCTGCCAGATGTACGAGATTTCAAAACATAAGTGAAAAAATCGCTATATATATGCAAAAATAAAACACAAAAAGACAATTCTGTCAAACTCAGTCATGCAGATGAGGCAGTAAGGATGCAGGTTGCACAGAAGGCCTGGTCCCCAGCTGCAGAGTTTCTCAGATGCTATCACGCATGTAACATCTACCCTCAACCAACTGCTTCTTGTCCTACAAGGGAGCTGAGGTAAACGTGTCCAGGTTCCTGTGAGTTGTGTCTTGCAGGTAGCTGTTTCCACATGCCAGTTTGTAGTACCTGCATCGCAGAGAAATTCTGTTGAAATGCTAGGGATCTGGTGACACACCTGACGTCATGAGCACGACTGGAAGGTGAGGAGACTGGTTGTATGGCTCTCTCAATTATCTGTGTGATACAGGAAGATATCAAGTTCTTTGTAATCTTCCTCTTGGTTCTCTCCTTCTCACAAAGAGCCAGCTGATCTGAAGGTAGGCTCTGGAGGTTCTTTTCAAGTATTTCCTCAGTCTCCTCACATGGCAGTTATAGTTGGTCTGGGTTATCTGTTACGGAACGCAGATTCCCAATCTGGAAGGGTCTGAATCCAAAATCCACTATCGACAGATTTTGAGTCTTGGCTATAAACTCAGGGACAAAACTGAGTGTCATTTGCCCACATTCCTTTTAATGAGTCAGTCATAGGATAGACCATGTAGCCCACTGACTCTCTTGGTAGATGAGAGAGCTAAGAGAAATACCATCTTCAGGGTCAAGTCACGATATCATGCTTAACACAGAGATTCGTCTGGTGCTCTTTTTAGTGACCGTAGTACTTTCACTAAGCTCAAAGGTTGTCTGACTTCCGTGTGAGAAAAGACAATTCCATTGAGGATGAAGTGTTAACTCCCTTCAGTTTGAAAACGAGGCTTGAGGCTGAACAATAGCCTTTCACTATTGACACTGAAATTTTTTCCTGACTGAGGTACAACAAGAACTCCACTATTGTAGGTATAATGGCACTGAGAGGAGAGATACCCCATGCACAAAAGATGACCACTTTGCCTGATATACTGAGGCCGATCTCTTTGCAACCAGTTTCAAAAAGCCTTTCTTTATGAGGAGTTACTGGATAACCTCCAGGTGTGAAGATGAAGTGATGGAATCAATAGATGGAAGATCTCCAAGTGCAGTTGTCTAAGTACATTGGGAAGTGGATGGAGCTCTCCAAGTGCCTCTGTGAGCAGATACAGATGGTCTGGAAACCATTTTGCATGTTGCCACAACACAACTACTAGGGTCATAGAGAGATCTTGTGATGCCCTGAATTTGTTTAGAAGTCTCCTTACTATGTAGAAGTAGAGAATGTATAGATGTCTATTCTGTGCCAGAGATGTGAGACATCTTGCCAGACTGCCTGGGGATCTGGTACTCAAGAGTAGTATACCAGAAGTTTCCAGTTTAGGGATGTTGCAAAAAGGTAGATTGTCAGCGAACCCTACAAAGTCAAAACTTTGTTGGCTATCTGTTGCTCAAATTGTCTGCTAGAACGTCCTTCTCGCCCAGGCTAAAGGGGCTACCAAGTTGTTTTCTGGCCATGTGAAGATTTCCACTGCTAGTTGGCAAAAGTGCCATTAAAAAGTACCTCCTTGCTTGTTTGTGTGTGACGCATCCTTAGTGTTGTCGCTCATCACCTCTACAGTGTCCTAAAAGGAGCCAATGGAATGCTTGATGGCCAGGAATGCCACCATCATTTCCAGGAGTTTTATATGGCATTGCTCCTTGGATTCGGACCAAAGCCCAGATGCTGTGAGGTGCAACAGTTGAGCCTCCCACCCTTCTTTTGATGGGTCTGTGAAGAGCAACAATTCCTGGGGAGGAGAGAGGTCTACTCTCCTCAGCAGGTTGGTGTCTGACACCCTCCAACTCAGATCTCTCTTCTGCTCTTGACCTACCAGCAACAAGGTATTTGGTGATTCTAGGTGCTGAAACCAAAAGGTCTCCAGCTGCTACTATAGAGACCAAATGCATAGATGGCCATTGGGAACCAACTTCTCTGGAGAAATTAGGTTTCCCAGCAGCCTTTGCCAAAGGTCTACTTTGTCCCGTGAGAGAAAAGGTTGCATGTGAAACTTCTCATAATTCACCACCATCCCCAGATCCTGGCAAAAAGGTGAGAAGCCTGTCTTGGCGGAGAAGCGTTGCACATCAGTCTGCTAGATCTAGCCAGTCTATATAACGAATGAGACAAATGCCGTTCATGTGAGCCAAGGTGGATACTAGGGTAAAGATCTGAGTGAACTCCTTGGGTACTGTGGACAGGCCAAAACACATTACCTTGCACTGGTATATCTTTCCACCTAATGTGAATCTCAGGTACTTTCTTGATGGATGAACGGGGATCTGGAAATACTTATCCTTGAGATTTTATGATATCTGATGGACTGCCTGACCGTTCTGAGTCCTCTTCATCTTGAACGGGGTATGTAATACTAATTTATTTAAGGCTGAAAGATCGATAACTGGGCTCCAACCTCCAAACGATTTTTCTACAGGAAATAAACGACTGTAAAAGCCTGGGGAACATCCCAGGACTTCTTCGGGAGTGTCCTTCT
This sequence comes from Palaemon carinicauda, assembly GCF_036898095.1. NCBI lineage: Eukaryota > Metazoa > Arthropoda > Malacostraca > Decapoda > Palaemonidae > Palaemon > Palaemon carinicauda. The sequence continues at coordinate 209,051 of NW_027169147.1, read as the reverse complement.
CTAGCATGGTATTTTGACCCAAAAAGGGCCTGTTCCTTCACAGATTCCTACGTCTGACATTGACGGATGGAAGGTCAGAGGAATTCAAGAGAGTGTGAACGAAACGATGTATCCCTCGATGAGTACGGAGACCGAAAAAGGTTCAGCCCCGTGGAGCATCTGCCTCTGCCATCTGCTCTTCAGGCATACCCCTATTAGTGGACTTGTCAGGGAAATACCCTCCCTAGCAAGATCATCCTCAATAACCTCTCTTGCCTACCATGCCCCTCTTCGAAAGGACTGTTTGGGACCTTAGGTTTGGCCTCCCTTTTTCCTCTGCAAACTTCTTTGACACCTGACTGTTCATCGGAGATCTCTGTGGTGGCGGCACCGCAGAGTAAGGGTGTGTAGTCATGGCCCTATGAAGGAGGGACTCCGGGCTCGCCTTCCTCCATCTTCCTGCCACTGCCTCAATGTCATCTACGTTGAAGGAGGAGAGACCCTCCATCGAGGAGTTGCGTATCCTCATCGCCTCTCTTTTTGGTACCTGCTGCTGGAATTTTGAGAACACTGCATCGTGTCACCTCAAAACCCAGTTGACCAACTGGTTCATGATATTTTGTCTTAGGAACTCCAGGGTTCTAGCTCCAGAAAGGAGAAAACCCGACAAAGCCTCCCTCCTCTGCAGAGTACAGAGGTCCTCATTCTTCACGAGGTAGCCTACTGTTCCTAGCCAGTAGTATAGTTATGAAACGGATTGCAGATACCACTTTGCAACCTGTTCCATGTTCGAAGCATCACCCATAGAGAAATGCACTAGCAAGGTTGGCAGTTTGTCCAGAGACGAGTTCTCTGTTAAAGCCAGAATCCAATGGTAAGGGTGACGGCTCATCCTCTATGACCTCGTAATACTTCTTTTACCATAAATACATAGGAGGAAGTAACCGGTTGGAGTCTACAGACTGGAGGGACTGTGATGCTCTCACCACCTTGCCATAAGCCCTATTCTTTGTTGCCTTAACACTCCTTGATCAAGGCAAGGCTACCCTGGTCTTAGCATGTTATAGAAAAAGTCCAGGACTGTGCCCTTGCCCTCCTTTGGAACTTAATCCAATTCCCCTAGAGAGCTGACCTTATGCAGAAGAACTTGGAGAAAGAAAGAGGTTGTCTGCATCTTTCTGCTCTAGGGGAGAGATCTTAGAACTGGCGGACGCCAACAGCACCCAGTCAGACTGTTCTGAGCCATCATGAAAAAGGTACTTCCTCCTCTTAGCTAGCACCCATAGCAGCTAGGGGAGGTATGGTCATCACCTGAGTTCCTTCTTGCAGACAAATGAGCACTTAGAGGCTGACTGTTGTGCTCCAATTTTATGGAGACACTACTAACAGATTGCCTTGCCTTGTGCAAGACACCGGCTCTTGCCTTGGCAGCCCATAAGTTATGGGGACAGACATTGCAACCGACTAACATCCCTTTTGAAGTCGACGCTCATCCATAGGGTGCCAATTCTTGGGGATGATCTTAATGTTCTTCCTTTCTTGTAGAGAGATGCTAAAATACACAAGGAAGAACTCTCCTTCCTTTCCATCTCCTTAGGCCCTGCCCATTTGGAGGGTGGTATGAGGAGACTCTGCCACCATAGCAGAAGGCTCAGGCCGGTCCAGCCCAATAGGCAACAGCCTATAGTTGTCTATGAATGAAATCTGCATCGTTCGTGGATGAACTGCGTCCCCCGGCGAAGGAGTGTTTACCCTCTGATTCTGCTTTCTCTTCTGCAGGGAAATGGGAATCACCTAAAGCTTCTCTAAGATAGGGTTCTGGCCAATGGACGCCTTGGTATTGACCTACTTCTGATACCCTGCGGACACCTGAGTAGAAAGAGGCCTGGTATCGGAATGAGGAGGAAACTGCCAAGCAGAGTTACTGCATCTAGGATCAGTAAGGCGATCTCTCACCTTAGAGGAAATAGAAACCCCTAAAGGAATGGTAGGAATGTCTGAGGGTGGAAGTATCGGAGCAAGATTGGTCAATCCGAAGACCACCTGCTTCACTGCCTAGACAAATTCTAGGAACCACGGAGTATTCTTCGAGAACTGTGCTGTTCCTGAGTGGGTCCTGTGAACTTGTTTTCTTGGCTTAGGTGGAGTGCTAAGGAATGGGAGGGGATGAGAGGATGTCGACTTGTGCCCTTCCCTATGCTCAACTTCCCTAGAAAAGTGGGTGCAGTCAGCATGTCTAACCGAATGATCGGTCTGCGTAGGTAAAGCCACCTCACCTTGTAAAGGAACATGCTGTTCCTCTTGCAAGGAAGACCAAAAACGAGGGGGGAGCTAATAAGGTGCACTTGTGCATGCACCCCTCTCAGCTTGCACAGATGAAGGTGTAATCTATTGTGCTTACCTGTCTACCTGTTCGTAGTGCACTCTGTGAGGTAGAACTCGCCTGAGCTCTAAACATTTCTTCCTGCATATACGAGCCTTGATGGAAGGACTCGCCCAAGAGAGCAATATGTGTAGCAGAGGGTTCACTGACTTTTGAGCATGACAAGTCAGCGCCGACAATGGAGCACAGTCTCTCTCTCTCTCTCTCTCTCTCTCTCTCTCTCTCTCTCTCTCTCTCTCTCTCTCTCTCTCTCTCTCTCTCTCTCCAAATTTATTGTATGATTAAGACAATAGTTAGTTACAATTGTTAAAATCATTCCAATTTTGGAACAATTTTGATAGGTCTTCTGCTTTCTGGGAAATTTTTAGTCTTTATTTGTTATGGCATGAAAATAAAAATCATATCTAAACAATCATAAAAAACAAAAATATGACCGCTTGAATTTTTATTTATTCCTGTAAATTCCACAAAATAATTCAAAACTATTCATAATACTACTTCTCTAGTCAAATATTAAAATATGTAAAATTAAATTGCATATCTTGTATGACTTGCCTTAGTGGAATGTTTCATGAAACCGTATTATTGATAGGCTATCCACAAACTTTGTGGGATCTGATACACGATCGTGATCACTGACAGATGTGCATTCATCTTCAAAAAAGTATGTCCTTCCTTTGCACTTTCCAGTTACACAACGCCTTGACTCTTTGCTACTCTTAAGCACTCTGTCGACTGTGAAACAGTAGCCTTCGCGCAAAACATTTTCATTTCCTTCAGACGATGTTATTTTCTATATATCAAGGGTTCTATTAAATTAAATAAATCAAAAGTGCTTTTCCTTTAAAAAAATTATTTCATTAAATATCCTAAACAGGATGATTATAGCAATAGTAATGGAATGTTTGTAATAGCCAAACAATAAACACACACACACACGCATACCCAGAAAAAGTGTTATTTACTTTTCCTAAATGGAATGATTTTAATGATGATTACCAAACAATTAAGACTCGATAGACATATTTTTTAATCAAGTGACTGGACCGTATTTTGAATTTTTGGAGCTTAAATGTCGGCGCTGAAATGTTACTGCACTCAACTGTCTTGTGCTTAATTGAAGGAGCTATTTGTCTTATGCTCAAGAGTCGCCTCATGGTAGTAGAGGTAGCGTGCTCACCTTCGTCAGGCAGACGGGCCCGCCCATCTTGCAAGGTGGTAGGGTGCACAAAGCTGTGCAAGACTCCTTCGCTAGCCTTAGGTTAGCTCGGCCCTTTATTAACAAATCATGGAGAGAAACTCCTGGTCGTCTTATCCTCCGAAAGGGAAAGACGAGCTGTCTTCCTTTCCCACAAGGGCTAAGAAGGACAGGCAACTGCTGAGCACTTTGCGCAGAGGCAGTGAAGCAGATTCTACCTCATGAGAGGTAGAAACCTAAGGCACAAGCTCCCGTGAGTTTGGCCTTACATAGTGTTCGTTGCTATGTTGTGTTCTATGATTATAACGGATAGAAGGGATCGCAAGCAACTGCCTACTTCAATCATTGTCCAGTCCCGACAAGCTGTGCTCTGATAAACTGGAGTGGGGGATGTACAAATCCAATGCCCTTTGGTGGAATCTCAGGGAGGAGACCATTCAGGAGAAGCCCGTATCTCCCATGGGCAAGAAAGACAATCAACCCCTTTTGCCCACGTCAGCAGGTCTCCCCACAAACATGGAGAGGCTGGTGATAGGAATCTATCCCTTGGAAGAAATGGGTGCCCAACACCTGGTGGAGGGTAACTATCCCTTGGAAGAAGAAATTATCCAACACCTGGAGGTGGACCTCCGGGCAGCTCCCTCTGCTTCCTTCCTTCTCTGAGTGTATCCAGACAGGTGATCCACATCATTAACTGCCCTTGGTATGTAGCTGAAGCTAGTCCCAGTGTTCAAACCGGAGGGATTCCCTGACAAGTCAATCCAAAGAGTACTTGTCAGCAACTGTTCACACCCCCCCCCCCCCTGCCGCTGAAGCAGTGATCGTTTGGGGCGAGTAGGTCCAGAGGTCAAAGCGGTCAGATGCGCACGAGATTCTTTCAGTCCTCGACCTACAGTTCTAGGAGGGATGAACCCCTGGAAAGAATGTCTACTCCTATTGTGTACCCAACCCAAGGATCTTTCTTAGCCATTCCTTGCACTGGGAACCTGTGAGCCTTAAGGAAGGCCACAACAAAGGCCCAGCATCATCAGAGATCAACTCTCTATGGCGGCGGCCGGAGTTGCTTCGCTAGTGGAAGCAACTGAGGACCCCAGAACATAGGGTTGTCCCGGAGTCACATGGACGCCACTCGTGCTTCACAGACCCCCAGGGGAAGCCGACCAATCAGAGTCAAGGTGGTGAGGTCTAGCTGACAGAGTTCGATGGCGAGGTTTCTTCAATTCTAGGATGACCATGATGGGGATGAATCACTCAAGCTTCTTTGGTCGCCCGTTAAACCTCGTCCACCAGGAGAGCGACCACTCCCAACAAACATAACAAGGAGACTAAAGCGTGCAGGAGTGACCCCTACACGCAGGGTAGAGACCGTGAGGATCAGCCTCCAATCTCGACATGAAAGTGCCTCAACCTCGCCCTTCCATGCCAGGACAACCCCGCATAATTAAAGATTCTCACCGGCAGTCACACATTAAAAAGCAAATGTTTTAAAGGATGTTTTAGATTTTTAGGCCAGTCATTGGAAAATTTTTATTTGAATTTAACAGGGGAGCAAGACAACGCCTGTACTCCACTGAACTGAAATGAAAAGTTACAGATGTTTACTAGTGCTGGTGTGAATGGGGTGGTTGGTATAAACCCCCAACCCTACATTAGTTAGCGGAGGGCAGTTATGTAGTAATATCTCGTAAAAGCTTTAACGGCTGGATTCATCTATCGCCGAAATAACACTCCTATGTAAAGTGCACAAGGTTTGTATAAGATGCCAGAACAAACATTAATTGAGTGTAATTTCACTAAGTACCAAGATCATTGATGAAAGATCCACCACAGTAATTAGGTCCCTCCTTCAGCACATACAGCATAGGATATAAGCAGACAAATGGCATAAAACACACTTATTTTCTGTTGCCAAAGTATTTCCTTTAATCATCTAATTACCAAACAAAAACTGTTCAGGTTTCTGTCAAGTGTTCCTAAGCAGCAAATGAGGTGAATAATTAATGAGTCAGAGGTATATTAAATGAGGTGCATAACTAGCTAACAAGAGATGACATCACACACATCTGAACATCACCAAGGAAACACAGATCTCATTCAATCAAACATGTTTTTCTTGCTTGATCAAAATTCCATTCATCTTGTTTGTAAATGTCCCATAAAGAATCATTTGTAAAGGAACTGACTCAATTCAAATTAATTAAACTAGCAAGAGAGAGAGAGAGTAAAACTAGTCTACCATATATGGAAATTTAACTGATTTTTAACAGCATTCTCCCCTTTTCAAAAGGACATGACTTCCCCTTTCCTTATAAATTTTTAGCGGCACAAACCTTCTTATGCCTTTCCATATGTGTTTTCACAGTAAATGCCGTACCACAAATACTACATTTGAATGGCTTCTCCCCAGTGTGAATTCTATAATGTGTTGTGAGATAATCTTTCCGAGAAAATGCTTTGTCACAGACACTGCACCTAAATGGCTTTTCCCCAGTGTGAATTCTATAATGTTTTGTGAGACTAGTTTTCACAGAAAATGCTTGGTTACAGACAGTGCACTTGAATGGCTTCTCGTCAGTGTGAATCCTATAATGTCTTGTGAAACCACCTTTCTCAGAAAATGCTTTGCCACAGAAATTGCACTTAAATGGCTTCTCCCCAGTATGAACTTTATAATGCTTTGTGAGACTACCTTTCCGAAAAAATGCTTTGCCACAGATACTGCACTTAAATGGCTGATCCCCAGTGTGAATTTTACAATGTTTTGTGAAATTGCCTCTATCAGAAAATTCTTTGTCACAAAAACTACACTTAAATGGCTTTTCCCCAGTATGAATTTTATGATGCTCTGTAAGATTACCTTTCTGATAAAATGCTTTGTCACAGAAGCTGCACTTAAATAGCTTCTCCCCAGTATGAATTTTAAGATGCTCTGTGAGACCACCTTTCTGAGCAAATGATTTGTCACAGACACTGCACTTAAATGGCTTCTCCCCAGTGTGAATTCTAAAATGTTTTGTGAACGTACATCTATCAGAAAATGCTTTGTCACAGAAACTGCACTTATATGGCTTCTCCCCAGTATGAATTCTATGATGCTTTGTAAGATTACTTTTTTGAGAAAATGCTTTGTCACAGAAATTGCACTTAAATGGCTTATCGCCAGTATGAATCATATAATGTGATGTAAGATGAGTTTTATCATAAAATGCTTTGTCACAGACACTACACTTAAATGGCTTCTCCCCAGTGTGAAGTCTATAATGTTTTGTGAGAACACTTTTTTGAAAAAACACTTTGCCACATTCACTACAACTGAATGAGCTAGAACTGTGAGTACCAACACCAGAGTGAGTTTTGGAATCACTTTCCTGAGAAAGAGGCATTTCAGAGCCATTGCTTTCCATCTGCTCCTCATTCTGTAAATCCATGTATATGCCACAATCCTCTTTCTCACCTGTCTTTACACTCTCCTCCTCCTCCTCCTCCTCCTCTTGGCTGACTTCCCTTTCGCTTTTGTTGCTTTGTAAATCCTCCTCACTCACTAATGCATCAGATTCCGAAGAATATTTCATGTCATCTTCGCTTGATATAAATATTCCTGGCTCTGTTTTCAATTCAATTTCTGGTTCCATGAAAACAGAGCAATCAACATAGTGTCCAACACCTTCGATAAAATCCTCATTTTCCAACTTGATTGCAACGTGTGGAATGGAATCTTCTATTTCGCTTTTTATTGGAAATTCCAATGATTCAGAGTTTCCCACACTCTCCTTATCACTGGATGCCATCCTCTTCAAGACTATCTTCAACAGCAGACAAAGAAAAAGTTAACAATCTTCTTTTACCGACAGAGATCCTTCTTCCTCAGTCCGGTATCTTTTCTTCTTCCTTATTCCCAGTCGTGTATCTTTTGCAGTATCTTCAGTTATTTAGACAATCTTTTCACGACAGGTAGATGATTATTTCCTTTGGGATGAAAATTCTGAAATAAGAGAACAATTATCATTGGAGAAGGACTAGATGAAAATGTTGGAGTTTTCTTAAATAAAATGAAAACTTTTAAACTAAAATGACAAATTTTGCAAAGAATTTGTATATTTCCTGATTATGCAAACCTGAGTTCTTTACTATAGGAGAAGATTAACATTAAAGGATGGAATATGGCAGTTAAAACTGTTAATGAGGTTTAAAAAAGCGAAAGGTAATTATCCTGTCGCCAGTGGGAGACAACCGCCCCAAACCCCCTTGAAGTTAATGGTAACCTTGATTGGATTGCGGTTAGGAATTATGTCAAGGGTTGGTAATGCCGGACAAGTTTGAGTAAGAAACTCTGGCTTGTATAGTTGGGAACCCAGTGGTACTCTCACAGGTGTTGGAAATTGATTGATTGATTGATTTGAAGTTTTCTGGCACCATGACTTCAAGGGTCATTGATGCCAATATCGTTTCATATAAACAAAGAATAAAACATTCAATTAAAATCACGAAAGCAAAGACATCATTATAAAAGTGAAATAACTTTCAGATGACCTGCTTCTGAAATAAATCTAAAAATGCCACTCGCATTGTACGACATATCATGCTCGAAAATCTTGTCATCCTCACCTCAAGCCTCAAACAGATATCTGTCAAGGGTATCAAAACAGCTGTTACAATATGGCTGGTGTTGGCCAGTTAGCAGAAACTCATGTATCATCTGAGTGTGACCAATGCGGAGACGACAAAGAGTAGTCTCCCACTTTCAGGGCATCACGTTATACCTGCAAGGGGATATAACATTCATAATTTCTCTCATATTATTTTCAACTAAACTATCCCATTGCTCTTGCCAATTATATAAATCAGATTCTTAATTAAAAGTAAAAACCCATTACTGGGAATGGGATACCTTCTTGATAGCAACTCAGCTGCAGCATTCTTTGCTAGTAAATCTGCCTTCTCATTTCTAGACACACCTACATGTGCCAGAATCCAGCAAAATCGAACTGTTATACCTTTCAGGCCAATAATGAAAAGCCACTCTAAAATTCTTAAAAGTAAAGGGTTACTGGAATTATAAACTTCCCAAGCTTTAGGATACTTCTTGCATCACTACAAATGGTAAAATTGCCCTCCTCTTTTAACACTATTTACTCAATAGAGGTTAGTATGCTATATATTTTGGCAGTAAAATGGAAGATACAAAGTAAGTGCGCCTCTACAATTAAAAGCACTGATATATACTCCAAATTCAATGCCTGCCTCAGATTTGGAGCCATCAGTATATATGGAAGTCGAATCTCATGTTCTTCGACATGTTAAAAAAAAAGAGACCATGCTCCTAATTCAGTCATGTTCTCCTTTATATAAATAAAATGTTTACGAAAAGATATCTCTGGTAATTTCCATGGAGGGGTTGGTGATATCCTAAATGGAACAACTCCATTCCTTGCTATATCAAGATTGTTTATTCATTGCTTTATGCAAAAACCATAAGGTTGAGAAGATTGTGGGTGTAAATCAAAATATCTACAATGAATTACAAAGTTTGCAGTCTGACAGGCTAAAGAATTAGGAAGTCTTTGCAACCTAAACCAATACCCAACAATAGACTGTCGGTAAAGGTCTAAAGGTATTTCTCCAGTGTCAACAAGGAGGCGAAGTTCTAAACGCTCCTGTGGGCAATCTGATACTATCATGATGAAAAGATTCTATCATTAATCAGCTTAGGGTGGCTGAGGAGTATATTTCAAAGCCATGACTAATTTTTGAAAAAATCAAGGCCTTGTATAATTCTCAAATAGTTATGCAGTCGGCCCCTATAATGTACGGGACAATACTCTTAAAAGATTCAGAGCCTCAAGACATTTAAATTTTAATGCCTTTAAGTGAGGAACACATGTAAGCCTACAATCAAAGATCAACTCTAAAAATCTAGCTTCACTTACACATGGGATCCACTGACCTTTAATGTATGTATCCGGGTCTGGATGTACTTCACGAATAGGACACAAATAGACAACGACAGTTTTGCTTGTTGAAAACTTAAATCCATTCATATCAGCCAACTTAATAATTTTGTAAACTGAGAGTTTGTAGTTTTCTCTTAACCATCGAAATTCTAGATACAGCAAATGATATGGAGAGATCATCTACAAATAGCATTGAGCTAATATCTTGGCTGAAGGAGTCCTTCTTCTTGGCATTTCCTCTCTGACAAAGTTTCATCTATACTAACTAGAAAAAAATCTATGAGAAAAAAAAATACTTCAATGAACAATGGCACTGCTCCTCTCAATCCCATAATATGAATGGTTGTAAGTATACTGTATATCCATGCAGTATCATAGGCCTTTTCATGATGGAAGAGGCTGTTACATGATGCTGCTTGGAAGCAAAAGTTTCTCAAATAGAGGACTAATCAAGTTGTATAAACACATCAGTCAAGTGCATCTTCGTAAATCCACACTGGATAGGTGATAACATACTTTTCTTCTGCAGGTACCACATCAGTCTTGCATTGACCATCTTCTCCATGACCTTACATAAACAAGATGTCAATGCAATTGGTCGATAGTTTGCTGCTAAAAACTTATCCTTACCCGGTTTTAAAAAGGCTAAAATAATGGCTACTTCCCACACTTGGATAACTATGATCGTGCCATATTCTATCAATAATGCTTAAAACAAATAACTTAGCATTAACAGACACATGTTTAATCAGTGCATATGGAATTCTATCAGGTCCAGGAGCTGTATCATTGCATGTAACAACTGCATAATCAAATTCCTTTTTGGTAAAAAGTATTGTATGATTCTTCCTTTTCTGTTGTATAATAAACAGTTTCTGTTCTTTAGTGTTTCTATGGTGATAACCAGGAGCTGTTTCACAATTGCATGATACAGTGGAGAAATGTTCAGCCAAAGCATTGCTAACCTCAGTTGCTCCAGTCACATACCGACCATTTTTGCTTCAACACAGGTGGTGGGATGGGTATAACTTTGCCAGCTTTCTTTTTCAGCTTCCTCCATACAAAAGATGGTGGTGTTCTACTATTGACAGAGGAAACAAATGATATCTAAGACTGGCGCCTAGCTTCTTTCATTGCCCGACGGAACTGCGCTCTACATATCTTATACATTATTAAGTTCTACTCTGTGCGGTGTCTACACAATCGAGTCAAAAGATTTTATTGTAGCTCTCTGCAAGGGAGTAAGTTCTGAAGACCACCAGGGGAATGGTTGTTTTTTTAATAACCATGTTGTTTTGGGAATTGAATTGACTCCTGCAGTATGTAGAGTTCCATTCAGTAAGTCTATGGCATCATCTATACTTTCAACCTGTTCTGCATTCCCTTCAATTTCACTTAGCTCCCGAAATATATTCCAGTGCACTTTGTCAACGTTCCATCATGGCGTTCTCTGTAAGGGGTGGATTATTGTTTGTATTTACAATAATTGGAGTATGATCACTGGTATGCCAATCATCTAATGTTCTCTACTCAAAATTGAAAAGGAAGTTGGAGCTTGCAATTGCAATTGAAAGGTCTGAACATGAAAGTGCATGGGCTTGCCTATATTAAGGAGCCCTACATCTTCATTCTTCACAAATGATGATATAGTATTACCCCTAGTGTTTGCTAAAACATCTCCTCATGAAGGATGTCTAACATTTAAATCTCCAAGTAAGAGAAAAGGTTGAGAGAGTTGTGGAATCACCTCTACTAAATTATCATACGAGATGTTATTATTTGGAGGAAAGTAAAGAGAGCAAATTGTATTTCTCCCTATATCTATTTGTATATCCACTGCCTGCAGGGGTGTACAAGTAGACAAAGTTATTTGGGGAACATCTAGACAAATTTACATAAGCCTTTCTCCATGGCTCCCTACTCATAGCTTACATACTCTCGAGGACAAGGAGTATTAGCATCAAGCTTGCTTTCATGTAGACATACAATTATAAGGGAGTGCTCATAAATGAGGAGCTTAAGCTCTTCATATTTGGCACATAAACCCTGACAATTCCATTGCAGAATGGAGGAAAAAACTATGGTTTATTTTTGGAAGACACCTTGGATGAAGTCTTCCCAATACCAATTTTTGATCTAACACTATTTCCCAGAGGTTTCTTTAAGGGGTCTTGATATATTGGATTTTACGTTTGTCTTTTTCCGTGTCCTTTTGATCTAATTGTTATGGGGGATGGTGGACCTCAACTTGAATTTCAGATTTATTTAAGGTGTCTTCTGGCTGATCAGAAACATCAACAGACAAAACATAACATTCATTTGATGTCATAACTTTAATGTTTCTCTAGAAGGAGGCAAGAGATTAAGGTCTCTCTTTTGATTAATAGGTGGTGAGCTACCTGGTTTTTGCACCTTCCCCATTTCAGGTGCACTAGGTAAATTGGTTTGGACAGGAACCTCCATCAAATCAGGAAAAGATATGGCCTGAGAGAGGTTTCTAGCATTGTTTGTAATGGAGGATGAAGGTTGTACAGATAGGCAAAGCCCCAGTGTTAATACAATGTGGCAAAGCCTCAGTAAGCAATAAATTTACCTCGTCACGCAGCGTTTTATTATTGGATGGTGTATTTCTTTTTCTAGAACTACTGACAGTACTGGGTATGGTGTCCCTAGTGGTAAACTTCCTTTTGATTTTAAGGTTTATGGTTGATTTATTCAGCAGTCTTTTTGAATGTCCCACACTTGTGTTCTAAATTGGAATTGTTGAGGGAAGTTTCCTCCAATAAATACAGTTCCCATCTCAAATCTGTTGATTTATGATAAGAGCTGCAGTGTAAACACCTGACTTCAAGTGTACACTCTCCATGATAACAATTGGAATAAAGACTACTGATTTTTTCATTTTTTCAAAAATAAATATGGGTGTCTGAATTTAAGGGGGCCAGCTGGCTAATGTCGTTTTTTTAAGGACAGGAATTTGACATTCATACCACTTAATGAAGTGACTTAGGTCATCTCCAAACTGCATAGGATTTTTTCTTCTGACCTTCGGTTTTACAACCCCTGGCGATTTATCTTGAATATTAGTGTTTTTAAAATTCTATCTCCTCCCTTGATACTTAATATTAACACCTGGGATTAATACCCTATATAGACGTGATATTGACCTCAAATGAAATATTTTTTTTTCAACAGTCGTTTTTTGCTAGATATGAATTTTTTCATTATGGAAAAAAAATAAACCCTATATTTCAGGAAATAAAGAAAAAAAATATAAAACAAAAATTTGGAAAAAGGGCAACATTTTACTGTTTTATAATGTCTTTCTAAGTTATATACAAAATTTCAATGCTATATCTTTGAGACTAAGGTAGAAGATAGAATTTGAAGATCAATAAGTATAGTTTCGAGATACGGGCATACAAAGTTTTTCTTTGTATTTTTACAAAGCCAATATCAATAAATCATATCATAAATTCTATGTTAATTTTTGGATAGTAATAGACCAAAACAAAATTATTTATCATACTTTAATTATAAATGAAGATCCCTTTGTTCAATATCTTACTTCTTTAGGCGAGATTGTCGCTCCTTCATCATCTCTCTCCTTCACTAACTGCTTATTTTGCCGATATTACCCCCTTTTGAATCTTATTAGAGCAAATATTCTTCTTCCTTGTGTTAGGGAGATGTTGAAATTGTCTTTTCCTCTTTGAAATGATGAATTCTTGCCAAAAACGAGAAAAAGACATAAAAATGAGTGAATGTCAGAGATCAAACTCAAACATGTACTCTCCATGAGGTTTGTGGTGGGACTGCAGGGCCAAGGGTGTAATTTACCATGTAATACATCATCTTGTGACTCCTGGAATCTATACAGATGCCATTGGTCACAATTTGTTTTACATTAAAATGTAATAATTATCAAAATTTACGATAACAGAAGAAGCAGCATTTTCTTGTAGGGAACAATGTTTTTGGTTTATAGAGTTACTTTTACTAATTACCCTGTAACTATAAATGTAAGAGGAATTTGACAAAATATTTTGTGTACGCATTTACCATTGCCATACAAAGCTCAGTAAATTTTTTCAGGATTTTGTACTTTTCTCCCTATACTCCCATATATTGGTATTCCGGACGGGCCCCTTAAAACCATTAAAATATTGCAGTGGTTTCTGCTTGAAAGGTTGTACTTTAGTCCTTTCATTTTTAATATTAATATGGAAAGGTACATCAGCATCCTGGAAAGTAAGGATAATCATTGATGTTCCAGGAACTTCAGGTACTTTCCATACATTTAGTGGACACATGGCCAGTATCTCCTCCTCTGTAAATTCATATAGGTCTTTGTTGAAAATTAATTTCCTTCCATAACGTAAGTTTAAATGGGGTTTGACATCCAACTTTATATCACCATTATTAGTCTTTATATTTGACAATATAACAATGTGTGTTTGTGATTTGGCATTTATGAGAAAGCTGTGCTTTCCAAATCTATACATCTCCATTTGTGATGGTATCCACTTCCTTTTGAAGAAATCTGCATTTCTTGAATTAGTTTCTTGTACCCCCTTTAGACTGAACAATAAGCTATTACTGGTGGTTTTAGCTTTTTTGGGGAGGCATAACTACACTTACATATGTATCAATCCAGTCTGCTGGTTTGTATACATCCAAATCCTTGGGTACTCCATCACACAGAGCACCCTGGATGTTCATATGATTAATTTTCATATTTATTACAATGCAGATTGCACTATATATTCATTATGATTATTAAAGGATATCCAAGACTCCCATTTATCATTTTCAAACCTCATTCGAATTTCTTTGATTAAACCATAACATTGAACTGCTTTACAGTATATAGCCACATCATAATCAAGTTCTAATGGAATTTGGGTAACATACAGGATTCTCAGTTTCCCAGTGTAGCCCAAATGACTTGATTTATGAAAATTTGAAAGATCGTCCTTTTTAGTTCCTAGGTCGTCAACGGGATTTTCTTTTAAGTAGAATTGGTAGAGGTCGTCAACAGTGCCGCGGGGAGGGGGGAGATCAGCATATCCAGGGAATAGGATGTAATTTTCTAAAGGTCCATAATCAAGGGTAAAGGTTTTATTTGTGGGAAGTTTGGTTGGTTTACCTGCTTGAGAATATCAAAAAAGTATCATACGTTGGAAAGGAAATTCCCAGATGATCCACTCCATACCCTACTCATGGGATAGCACCAAAACAGACATAAAAGCACAGGTGTAAGCTAAACCAGCCTATTAGTACTGAGACCAAGAAAATATAGAATCATCCTACCTATATCTGTAATGATGGGCTTCCAGCCAGAAACCGAGTCCTACTTCAAGGATCGGATCCCCCCGGATTCTGATGACCCAACCCTTGAGAACAGTTCTGCCAAAAAGGTCCATGATCATTCAATAGTCTAACATATAGCTTTGAATGCAAATACTTTCCAACCGTGATCCTTTCTCCCATTCATCTAAGCAGGCAGTAATAACGAATGGGGAGATATCCACGCTATTTAAAAAAATTAATAAATAAAAAGATAAGAAAAAATATATGCATATATATATGCATATATATAAAGATAAAGGAAATATTACTCATAGTTAGGACAGCAACACGAAAATAAAGTTTATGAAATTAGGAAGAGGTCGAAATAAGGGAAAAATTTCAACAAGTTTGAGAGCCCTTTTGCCCATCACAATGCTTCAACATGTGTTGAAACCAAGTGACTCCGTCAAGGCATTCTCTCATCAAGAAGGCTGGTGTTAGAAGTCATGGACAAAATGCTTGGGATATGGTACTGGCGAGCAGTACGGAAGTTTCTGGCTGCGTGACGTTTTAAACAAGTCTATTGTCGACGAACCTCACAGTCAAGATTTTGTCCGTAGGTAGTATGTTGGCCATGGCACCAGCCACCCGTTGAGATACTACCGCTAGAGGGTTATGGGGTCCTTTGACTGGCCAGAGAGTACTACATTAGATTCTTCTCTCTGGTTACGGCTTATTTTCCTTTTGCCCACACATACACCGAATAGTGTGGCCTACTCTTTACATATTTTCCTCTGTACTTATACACCTGTCAACACTGAGATTACCAAACAATTCTGCACTATAATTGTTCAGTGGTTATTTTCCTCTTGGTTAGCTATGGTAAACAGCTCTTCTAGGAGAAGGACACTCCAAAATCAAACCGTTGTTCTCTACTCTTGGGTAATGTCATAGCCTCTGTACCATGGTCTTCCACTGCCTTGGGTAAAAGTTCTCTTGCTTGAGGGTATACTCGGGCACACTATTCTATCTTGTTTCTCTTCCTCTCGTTTTTATGAAGATTTTATAGTTTATATATGATAGATCTAATTTAATATTGTTAATTATCTTAAAATATCTTATTTTGATTGTTATTACTTCTCTTGTAGTTTACCTATTTCCTTATTTCCTTTCCTCACTGGGCTATTTTTTCCTGTTACAGCCCTTGGGCTTATAGCATCATGCTTTTCCAGCTTGCGTTACAGCTTAAGCTAATAATAATAAAAATAATAATAATAATAATAATAATAATAATAATAATAATAATAATAATTGTTCTATTCAGATTGTCTGCCAGGGACGTTTTTCTTTCCCAGAATGAAATGGGCTGACGAGTTGTCTTCCGGCCATTTAAGTATTTTTATAGCTAAATGGCAAAGGTGCTGTGAAAAGGTACTTCCTTGTTTATTTAGGTATGCCACTACTGTGGAGTTGTCGCTCACCACTATGGAGGGTCCTGAAAGAAACTGTTAGAATTGCTTGGGGGCCAGAAAGGCTGCCCTCATTTAGAGGAGGTTTATGTTGTTTGGACTTAGCTCACAGTCCAGAGGCTGTGTGCTGCAACATACGAGCTCTCACCCTTCTCTGGATGCATCTGTGAAGAGCATCAATTCCCGAGGAGGAGAGAGATCTACTCCCCTGAGAAGGTTGATATCTGATAACCAAAAACTCAGGACTCTATTTTGAAAGTTCCAGTGGACTTTCTGATGAAACGAAAAGGTCTTCAGCTTCTACAGGAGAGACCAGAAGTGAAGACGACCATTGGTCACTAGACACTCCAAGGTCAAGTGACCTAATAGGTGAGGCCACCGGCGTGCTGGTAGAGAGTCTCTATCTGCTCTTGGATGGAAAGACTTTGGCTAGTTAGGTGTCTATTTGCCTCCAGAGAAATACCAGTTTCTGCGATGATTGCAGGGAGGACTTCTCATGATTTACTGCAATCCACAGATTGAGGCAAAACTTGAGGAATCTGTCTCAGTGTACGAGAAGAGTCTACCAAATCTGCTAGAACCAGCGATCCTCTAGACATTTCAATAAACGAATGCCATTTTTGCAGGCCCAGGTTGACACTAGGGAGAAAACACTCAAGTTAAAACCTGAGGTTCTGGAGACAAGCCAAAGCACAGCACCTTGAACTGGTACATACATTTGTTTAGAATCAATCTTAATTACTTCCTTGATGAGGGGTGGATTGGTATCTGGAAGTACGCATCTTTCAGATCCAGTGTTATCATGAAGTTCTTGGGTCTTATGGCCTGCTTGACCGTCTATACCATCTCCATTTTGAACGAAGTTTGTTGCTCAATAACTGGTGTCCAGGTTCCAAAAACGTTTCTACAAGAAAGAGTTGACTGGAAAAGCACAGAGAGCAGTCTAGGACCTCTTGGAAAGCTTCGTTCTCTATCATGGTCTGGACTTTGGACTGAAAGGCTTGTTTCTTCATGGATCCCTTCATGTAGGATCACAACATCACTGGATGACAAGTCAAAGGAGGAGGAGAGAGAATAAACAGGACGTAGTATCCTTCTCAGAGGATAGAGAGCGTCCAAGATTAAGCTCCATGATCTATCCATCTCTGCCACCTACTCTGTGAGCATCCTACCAGGAATGTCGACATTTGCCTCCTCTGCCCGGTGCCCCTTTGGCAGGAAAGGGCTGTATGGGGCCTTGCTTTTTGTAGGTGGTTTGTTTAGGGGCATTCGACCATTTTTATGCCCTTGATGTTTTACTGGAGAGAATTTCTGTGTTGGTGGTGCTGAAGAGTAGAGGCGTGACACCATTACTCTGTAGAGAAGGAAGTCTTCACTTGCCTTCCTCTAGTGCTTAGGAACTGCATCGATGTCTTCCACATTGAAGAAGGAAGGACCCCCCAACCACGCATTGCACAAGTTGAGCACTTTTCTCCTCAGCATCTGCCTTTGGAAATTTGAAACAACGGAGTCAGTCGATTTAGAATCCAGCTGGTCCGCTGGTTGACCACATTGTGTATCAGCAGCTCTACTGTCCCGGCACCTGAGAGAAAAGAGGGAGACAGTGATTCTCTCTCTTTCATAGACCTCGAGCCCATGCTAGTTCTCAGCTGTAGAGTAACCCTGGGTGAGGAGTTAGTTATTTTTATCATCTCCTCTTCTGTGGGTCATTTCTTAAAATCAAGGTACTCTTTATGATCAACTCTTCACAGAATAGAAGGATCCCTAAACTCCCCACTCTGGGTCAAGGCCAATTTCAATAGCCTTTAAGTCTGGGTACTGTTAGAATTTAGAAGACCACTATTGAGGAGGAGGGGCAGAAGGCGGAGCCTGCCTAATGGTAGTGCTCTTACGTATTAGGTCAAAAGGTAGAACGACCCTCCCAAAGGACTCTGAAACCTCAAGAGGGATACAAGGAGTACCTGTGAAGGGTACAGCTGGTGTTACCTGGACAGGACCACAGATAATTTTCTGAACTGTCTTTAACGAGTCAAGGAACCATGAGGTGTCCTTTGTAAATGAAAAGACACTGCTGTGGTGCCACACAAGTGACCATGCTTAGGTACGGTAACCAGAATAGAGCGAGCATGACCAGGTATTCCGTTGTGCTTACTAGTGAGTTGTGATTACCAGGGCGGCGAGCATGCACGCGCTGCTGAAGTAGTGTGTGCAGGAGTACTTGCGCAAACTACTGTAGTAGTAAGAAAAGGAGTTCGCGGGTGAACTACGGAGGTAGAGCTTACATGTACATGCTCTAGTGTTACTGAAGCAGTGCGTCCATGTGCTACTTTCGAGTCCATGTGCTACTTTCGAGGAGTTTACCATAAGATCATAAGACCAAGAAGAGGGTCTGTTGTAGACCTTAGTCAACGAGAGGAGCTCACTCTCTTAAGTCCCTAACACAGTCTCTGCACCCATGAGCCAAAGCTACATCAGGGAAAGCACAAACACTCACCAGCGCTCCAGCAAGAGCTTGTCGAGTAACCTTGAGTGTTCCAACATTGAGGCAAAACAAGTTGTGTCTCCTGTATCTGTTCACACACCAGGGAAGGTGGATTCTTCCCCCTGAGAGAAAGAAATCTGAAGCAGTGGTCTCAAAGGTTCTGTCCTCACAAAACATGACACAACCGCAAGCGGGAGGAACTGAAAATAGTAGCTGTACCAACCAGCTTCCCGTTGAGAAACTACTATAGAGAGTAATTGGATCCTTAGACTGGCCAGATAGTAGTACGTTGGATTCTTCTCTCTCGTTATGGCTTATTATTACTTTTCCTAAAAATATACCGAAAAGTCTGGCCTATTCTTTCTGCATTCTCCTCTGTTCTCATACACCTGACAACACTGAGATCACCAATCAATTCTTCCTCGCTCAAGGCTTGGTAAAAATAGAAGATACTCTATAGTTATGGTAAGCAGCTCTTCTAGAAGGCCACTCCAAAATTAAACCATTGTTCTCTAGTCTTGGGTAGTGCCATAGCCTACGTATCATGGTCTTCCACTGCCTTGAGGTAGAGTTCTCTTGCTTGAGGGTACACTCTGGCACACTGCTCTATCTTGTTTCTCTTCCTCTTGTTTTTTAAAGTTTTTATAATCTATATACGAGAGATTTATTTTATTGTTGTTAATGTTCGTAAAATATTTTATTTTGATTATTGGTTGCTTCTCTTGCAGTTTATTTCCTTTCCTCACTGAGCTCATTTTCCCTGTTTGAGCCCTTGGGTTTATAGCATCCTGCTTTTCCAACTAGGGTTGTAGCTTAGCAGGTAATGATAATGATAATGATAATCTTGATTAAAAAAGCTGGAAAGAGGCATCAACAAATCGAGCACTTGTTTCTTAAATGCTTGGGGGTGGGGGCACCACACAGGTAAGGCAGGTCACACTTGCGGGTGAGAAAGGTGCTCGACCCAGGGCGGAGTAACTCTCTGCATCATACGCTGTGGTACCTAAACTTGCCGAGTGGATTAGGGCTGATGGTATGCAGCATAATCTGTGAGCTGGGGAGACAGACCCTAAGTCAGCCTCTGGGTTCACTACATTTGGCTTCCCCGACAAGTAACTCCTACGAGAACTAGTCTGCACTTGCTGTCATTCATACGCCAAGCAGTATGAATGAAGGATGGAAGAGGTGGTGTGGCGGTACTGTGGTCAACCTCTGAGGAGGTAGGTGTGTGCTCCAATTGTACCCTTTCCAGTAGATGTTCCTTAGAGGGGGATCCCGTAATCCCCAGGGAAGGCCAAAGTAACCGACAGAGGCTACTCTACAGTGGAGGGCAGCAATACTTTGCTAGAGGAAGTGACTGACAGAGACTTCCCTGTAGCGTAGGGGGGGGGGGAACACTTTGCAAGAGGAAGCAATGGATTCTTCTAAACATAAGAACTGTCCACGGTCAAGCAGCCACCACTCTTACTTGACCGTCCTCCAGAGGAGACCGAACAGCCACCGCTCTTACTCGATCATCCTTCGGAGGACAACAAACAAGCAGAATTGGTGTGGAGGGATCGAGCCGCCAGAGTAAGAAGTCAGGAAATCTTAGCCTTTGAAGAAGACTCCAAAAGAAAAGAATTCTTTTAAACTTCTTCTGTTATCTACTGAACCACACACACTAGGAGGATTGACACTCACGACACTCATTACGTGGAGACTCCTGTGAGAAAGAGTGACCTTTGCAAGCAGGGCAAAGGAAATGGTGATCAGTCTCCTTGGCCGAAATGAAAGTGCCGTACCTGTGACGCCCTTCAATGGTAGGACAAACCCACACCACGAAATCCCCGAAAACCAATAGCTTCCTAACTATACAAACCTTGGGCTCTTTACAGTGGATATTATTTCAACGAATACTGAAAACTAGCCAAAAGACTTTTTTTTTGCGAGGTATAACTACTCATTGCTAGTTAGCGGGTGGGTGGCAGAGGTAGACTAGTCACCCCACTTACACACCCACCAATTGAGTTACGTCAGTTTTTAAATTGCAGGCAGGACTTTCTCGAGAGTTAGGTGATGGCGGGTCAGATATATGTAAAGAGCTTAAGGTTTGTATAGTTAAGCAAAATACAAACAATTTCCAAATTTATAATTTGTTCCGGCACGAATACAAATCCTTTCGTTCATTACAATGGAGACTCACCTTGATGTGGGTGAAAGTCCTGAAACCAACTGGCTGGTTCCTGTTCCAGGGTTTTAAACTGTATTTTGCACAAGCTTAATACATACATCTTGACACCTTGCTAATTCTCAGAATATGTGAGAGATTTGACGGCCTGGCCAATCAAGTGAATGTATGAGAAGTCAGCAATATGACTTGACCAGATAAGGTAAAATTTGGAGCTAAATTCCACACTATGTCTAGACATTGCCCGATTCCACCTCACAGGGATATCAGGGGTATATAACAAATATATAGGCATAAATCAGGTTGCACAAGGCACGATGGTATTAATCTGCAGTTAGAAGAGGTCAGCTTACAGAGTTCTTTGTTTGCTCAACTAAAATAGAGGGGAGATTGGAAGAAAAAATGGTAGTCACTCGAACATTCGTTCTAGTCATATACCGTGTAATATCTGCCCTCAAACCAACTGCTACTTGTCCTACAAGGGAGCCGAGTTGCTTGCGACCACTTTTTGTGCAGCCACCACGGGACCTATGGAGAACACCAGGGATGTGCTTGTATACCTGACGTCATGAGCTCTGGGTCTTCGAGTCTGATGATTAGAATCTGGAACAAGAGTTCTTGCTATCACTTGCCTAATCCAAGCGGAGATAGAATTGCGCGTTATTCTCCTCTTGATCCTGCCCGTGCTGATATAAAGCCTGTTAGTCATTGAAAGAGCTCCTGTGGTTCTTTTGAGAAAAGACCTCAGCGCCTTAATTGGCCATAATAACAAGTGACCTGGATCGTTTGTGACAGAACGTAGACTCTCAATCCAGAAGAGCCCGAATCTAGGATCAGATACAGCCAGATTTTGAGTCTTAGCAATAAACTCATGGATGATGCTGCATGTTACCTGCCCCATCCTCTTGAATGGGCGATGTATGATAGACCATGTAACTCGCTGACTCTCATTGCAGAGACCAGGGCTAGAAGAAAAACTGTCTTGAGTGTCATCACAATCTGATGACTGACATAATAGTTTATAAGGTGCCCTTTCAGGGAGGAGGTCTAACTTCTGCCTGAGGGCAAGAGCGCTCAAAGCTCCCTATGAGGAGAGAAAACTCTGTCAAGTACAAAATATTAATTTCTTTTCATCTAAAGGCGAAGCTCAAGGCTGAGCGATAGCCTTTAACCGCAGAGATCGAGCAGTTTTTACTTCCTATGATATAAAAGAAACTCAGCTACCACAGAGACAGTAGCTTCAGGAGGAGCAATGCTCCTTCTATGACACCAACCACAAAAAATAGATAACTTCGCCTGGTATACGATGGCTGAAGAGTCCCGGAGGTATCCGGACTTCCTTTAAATCCTCTCTTTGAGAGGAGATGCTGGATAACCTCCAAGCGAGAAGTCGTAGTGAAGTTACAGCTTTGTGGAGTATTCTTATGTTTGGTTGTTTGAGTAGCTCGAAAAGAAGTGGTAGCTCTCTCGGAGCTTCTGTGATCAGATGTAGAAGGTTCGAGAACCTTTCTGTGTGCTGCTACATTGGAGCTATGAGGATCATCGAGAAACCTTGTGATGCCCTTTCTTCGTTTATGAATTGTCTTACTAGATAAAATCGAGGAAACGCATAAACGTCTAACGGTGGACTGGAATCTAGAAGTGTGCATCTTTGAGGTCTAGCGTTATCATAAACTTCTATGGTCTGATGGTTTGTCAGACTGTTTGACCTGTTTCCATTCTGAAAGGAATTTGTTGAAAAAATTTGTTCAGAGCCAAGAGGTCTCTGACAGGTCTCCAGCCCCCAGATGCCTTCTCGACAAGAAAGAATCGACCATAGAAGCCTGGAATCCCGTCCTACCCATTCTGGAAAGTGTCTTTCTCTAGCATGGTCTGGACCTCAGCCCAAAGGGCCTACTCTTTTGCTAATCCTATTACATAGCTCATCATTGTTGAATTGCAGGTTAAAGGAGGAAGAGAGAGTATGAGGTATCCTGCTCAGAGGACAGAAACCATCCAAGGTTCTGTTTAGTCTCTTGTAGGCTGACAAAGAAACTCGAACAATGATAGGTCTCTTTAATAAGAGGTTACTCTACAAACTGACGGCTAAACAGAGACTAACAATATTTGTTACATACATGGAGAAGAAAAGTATTTACAAAACTCTCGCTTGTTTATTTACATTTGAAACCAATTACCATTACAATATAATTTCCGAACAACCCACTACATAACTAGTAAAGAAATAAATATAGACATTTGGAGTTATATCACACACCTCCCCCTAAGACGTCTAGGGTAATATATAACTCCTAGCGTCTGAAGATCCTTCTTATTCATATGTATTTTTGTTCCATTTTACTTGTAGACGATCAGGTTCTTTAATATGCTGCAAACTACGACGTGGAGCTCGTGTAGGCAAAACAGATTTGTCAATAACCTCAGCTGTAGAATTATCTTGCGACCTCTCCACATCCTTTGGTTTACTGGGAGTATTAGTTGCATCAAGGTTTGATCCATATATTGGTAGAAAAGGTCGATGTGGTTTCAGGAACTTCTGGTTTCTCCACAAAATACATCCACTGCCCAACTTTATAAGATATTCTCGTCTGGATCCAATGCCGACAACAACACCCGGACGATTCCAAAGTTTTGTGTTGTGATCTTCAACATCAACATAACTACCCATTTTCAAATGAGAAAAGGGTCTGGCAGTACTGTCGTATTGTTGCTTCGCCTGACTTTGCAAATACTCTGCCTTAACATCACATTCCTCTGCCTTCCTTCGCCACTTTTTGGGAAATGAGCGACGATGTGTTGGAATAAAAGACCTGAGGGGATGACCAAATAAAACTTGAGCTGGTGATCTGTCATCAGCACAAGCTGTATTCCTAAGCTCTAACATTCCACGGGTGAATTCATCCGCATCCAGATTCCCATTCTTAGTAGTAGTCATTATCAGCTTCTTGATAATTTTCACAGATGCTTCTGCATGTCCATTTGTCTTCGGATTATATGGCGAAGTAATGTGATGTTCTACTCCCCGAGATGAAAAAAAAGTCTTGAAGTAGATGAAACAAACTGTGGTCCTCCATCAGTCTTCAACAACACAGGAACACCAGTATCTGAAAATATAGCCCTCAGTGACCAGATTAGATTGGCTGCAGAAGCTATATCCTCACAGGAAGATACACAAGGCCATCCAGACAACCTATCAACATAAATGAGATAAGTTCGACACATGGCATGAAAATAATCTGCAGATACGGATTCAAAAACTCTATTTGGTTGATCTTCTTCTTGCCATAAAGGTTCGTTCCTTTGATTTGGTAGAAGAGAACGGCACTTGATACAAGAAGAAACTGTATTCTCAATATCTCTGTCAATTTTAGGCAAATAAACAGTTTACCTTGCCCTCCTTTAGTGCGGTAAATTCCCTGATGACCATCATGAAGACATTCAAGGGTTTCACGTCAGTCTCTTGGGCATAAGAAATCTTGCTCCATAAACAATTAGGTCATCATCTACAGCAAGCATATCACGTATATTCCAGAAAAGTCTGAGTTCTACTTCCAAATTATGGCAGTGTTCAGGAAAACCTTTCATTATAATCTCCCGAAGAGAAGTGTATTCTGTATCCTGTTCAGCAGTAACACGTACCTTTCCCAGCGTTTTATCCTTCAGAGGTGTTAGAAGTACGCTATCTTCATGCATGTCGAGGGCATTCACAATTGCAACATGCAAAGGATCAGTGGATCCATCGTCATTCAAACAATTTTCTTCTGTAGGATCCTGAACTGGTACAAGTGATAAAGCATCTGGAATACAATGAGCACTTCCTTTCTGCTAGTGAACACTAAAACTGAAATTACTTAGCTTCTCTCTCATGTGTTGAAGTCTGGGGTTTTCGATTTCACCAAGTGACTTACTGTTAAGAATTGGTATCAATGGTCTATGATCTATCAGAACATCAAAATGAGGTATTCCAGCCAAGTAAGTATGACATTTCTTTATTAACCATAATACGGCTGTCATCTCCAACTCTATCACAGAATATCTTGTTTCAACATCTGAAAGGAATCTTGAGCCATATTGCATTAGTTTCCAGTCCGTTCCATGCTTTTGAAGCAAAGCAAATCCCAGACCATGCAGTCTGCAACATGGTTGGCAGAGTTGTATCAAAATGTGCCAGTACAGGGGGTGCAGTAAGTGCTTCTTTTACTCTCCTAAAAGACAAATCATGTTGTGCAGTCCAACACCGTTCATAACCCTACTTCAGTAAATCTCTGAGTGGTTGTGCTTCACGTGAATCACTGAAGAAAAACTTCCAAGCTGATTAACAAGTCCCATAAAAGATTGAAGATCTGTCATATTTTGTGGCACAGGAAAGTCTCCAATAGCCATCACTTTGCGAGAATCAACTGTGTAGCCATGACTCGAGATTTTATATCCTCAAAAATCAACCCGTTTTGCAAAGAAAATTTTCTGAGCATTAAGTGTTATCCCATATTCATCACATCTTTGCAAGATAGAAATGATATGGGCTAGGTGATCCTTATAAGAATAATCATACGCAAGAATATCATCAACTATCTTCACAGTTTATGGTATATCACCAAGAGCTTGGTCTCCTCTTCGATTGCATTCATCTCCTGAAGAAATAAGTCCCATTACTGCTCTCTTGAATTTATAGCTACCCCATGGGGTGATAAAACATGTGAGATCCTGGTCTTCTTCTGCAATTTTGATTTGGAAATATCCCATTTTCGCATCTAGTGTAGAGAACCACATTGCTCCGGTGCTAATCGAAGCTACTGCATCATGTGGTGATCGTACAGGATAAGTGGGTCTACATATTAAGTTTAGTGAGATCAACACATAATCTTACTCCATTTGGCTTTTTAGCAACAGGCACTATAGGATGACACCATTCTGTTGGATATTCAACCTTACAGATAACACCCTTCTCCAAAAGTTCATCGAGCTGATCCTTTATTTCAGACCTCCAGCTGTATGGTATAGTGCGCGGGGCTGTCACAGCAAATGCTCTTACATTCTTGGACAACTTTATATGCATAGGACCTCCATGCATCTCCCTCAGTATTTTTGTGGTACCAAATACCCGAGGAAATGCTGATACCAAAGCTGCAGCATGCTCTGCCCTTTCTTCTTCAGTTGGATCACGTTTATAAGGCCGCCTTCGAAATGCAATAGGAGAATGAACTACACTACAAGCAGTGTCTTCTCTCTCTTTGCAGTACTTAAAGCACTTCTCTTCATCTGGATTTACAGACAATCGTACAGGAAGAGAATTAGTTTGAGCAGGAAAATCCTTCGGCAGAATTCCTAAAGCAATAGAATCAAACTAGCTCAATAAAGCTCCCCTTACTTCTTTCACCACTGTTATTTCAGCTTTACTTTGTTGATCACCAAGCGAAAGGTGTGAAGTAAAAGCTCCTACGTAATTAAGGGTCTGGTAACCAGCAGAACAAAGCTTTTCAATTTTAGAAGGTTCATCCATATAGGGATATACACCAAGAGATCTCGCTACATTGAGGCCCATCACTGTAGCTTTTTCTCCAGAATCCGGTGTCCATAGTATAGAAGAGTTCCCTGCAGGATGAGTAATGTGAATTTGAACTTTCGGGGTTGCTTAAGAAATGGCACTGCTAACATACACATCACTTATGATCCTATGTACATCCCTGTTAAGTTTACCAGTTGATTCTAGCTTTGATTCCTTACTCTTTTTTAGCAAAGAAGTTTCCTTCCATGTTGACCTACACACAATAGCAAAATCTCCAATCTTTCCCCATTGGGAACGCTTTTTGTCCCTTGCCTTACAAACATTCATGTCAGAATGTCTATCTTTTCCACATCTAAAGCATCTTTCATTTTTATATAAGCTGTTGGGTGTTTTTTTTTTTGTAGTCCCTTTTGTACCGTGAAACTTTTGATAGACACTGTGGGATCATTCTTCGTATTGTAGCGCTATTCTCATTAGCACTCTCAGAAGCTCGACAAATATCTACAGCCTTCTGCAGATTCAGGTCTTTCTCCTCTAGCATACGTTTTAGAGCTTGTTCATCCCGAGTGCCAACAACAATACGCTCTCAATCTATTGTCCATACACGATGAACAAAAATCACAAAACGCTGCAATTTCCAGGATATCACAAATGAAATCATCGAAACTCTCACCAATTTCTTGTTTTCCGAGGTAAAATTCTCTTCTGGTGACGGTTACATTCCGTTGACCTCGTAAGTGACTTTCCATGGCATTAAGTATTGTTTCAAGATCTGCATCAGCCGGAGAAGACAGCCCATACCGTAATGTTCGTGTCCAGTCTTCATCTAAATGAGAAGCGAGAACCGACCTTTGCTCAGTAGGCCTTAATGATTTAATTCCAGTCTGCATTGCATAACCTTCAAATTTATGCTGCTAAGCCTCGAACTCCTTCAAAGAGATTGACGATGACAGGTAAGGTGTAGGTGTGGCACTATGAGGAATTTTATACCGGCACTGTGCATCGTTTTGCGTAATTACAGCACCTCCACTTCGTTGACGATTTTCGTTAACATTTCCATCTTGAGCACTCATCCCAGTTTCTAACATCATAGCTAAACGTTCTTCCCTCTTTTGAGCCATATCCGCTTGCTTCGCCAGCAGCTTTGTCAATTGTCCAAGTTGTTCTTCCATCGTGTCAATCAAATCTTAAATTCTGAATCTCTTCTGACTACGATCATTCTACCAGTAGAAGAGACCCTATTCACTGCGCCATGTTTAATCTCTTGTAGGCTGGCAAAGAAACACGAACAATGATAGGTCTCTTTAATAAGAGGTTACTATACAAACTGATGGTTAAACAGAGACTAACAATATTCGTTACATACATGGAGAAGAAAAATATTTACAAAACTCTCGCTTGTTTATTTACATTTGAAACCAATTACCTTTACAATATAATTTCCGAACAACCCATTATATAACTAGTAAACAAAATAAATACAGACATTTGGAGGTATATCACACAGGTTCGGCCCCGTGAAAACTCCATTTCTGTCACCTGCTCTTCAGGTATCCTTCCACTGGTGGATTGGTTGGAGGAATGGCCCCATAGAGAAGGTAATCTCATCTGCCACCTATTCCTCTTGAGCCTAGGGAGCGAAAATACTACTTGGGTCCTTGCTTCCTAAACTCAGGTTGCCTTAGGGCTTGAGAGGTCTTCTTGTGCCCCTGTTGTGGTACTGGTGATGAGTTCTTCGGCGGAGGTGCCAAGGAGTACTGGCGAGATGTCACTACTCTATGGAGGAGAGAGTTGTGGCTCGCCTACCTCTATTCTTCTGCTACAACTTCGATGTCCTCCATACTAAAGAGGGAGGTGCCGTCTATCGAGAAGTTACGAAGTTTCATAAATTCTTTCCAAGGTACCTGCTTCCTGAATTGTGAGGGAGCCCTGTCTCCTCAAAATCCTGTTGACACATTGGTTAAGGACGTCGTAAGTGAGGAATTCCACCATCCTGGCATCTGAAAGGAGGAATGCTAACATAGCCTTCTTCTAGTTCGAGGAAAAATCTTGAGGTATCCCACATCCTCAATCAAAAGTCCAACCATGAAGTAGCCTGTAAAGAGCACTTTGTAACCAGCTCCATGTTTGCAGCATCAGCAGCTGAGAACATCACTGGTAGAGCTGCCAGCTTGTCCAATGACGTGTTTTGGGTTAGAGTCAGAGTATCAAGATCCAGAGGTTGCTTTAATGGATCTTCCTCTGATATCTCGTGGTACTTCCTATGTTTCACGTAAGTACGGGGAAGTAAACGAGAGGAGTTAACCAATCAAAAGGACTGCGAAGTTCCTGCTACCTGGGCATGTGCCCACTTCCTTGTGCTCTTGATCCCTTTAGACCAAGGAAAGGTTACCTTAGTCTAGGAGGGTCGAGGAGTATCGTACAGGTCAAAAATGGTGTCTTTTCCCTCTACTGGAACTTAATATGGTTCCCCCAAGAAATTGATCTTAATGATACAAGCAAAAATCTAGAAAAAAAGACTAAGTCTGAGTCTTCCTGTCCCAAGGGGGAGATCTTATGGCTGGCAGGAGTTGGCAACACATCTTCTGAATGTTCCGATCGGTCATCAAAAGGGTCTTCCGTACCTAAACTTACATCCATAGAAGCTCAGAGCGGGTTGGGATCATCAACGGAATTGCTAGCCACGGAATGAGACCTGGGGGGAAGATCGTAGCTTTCTGGTTTTGTGGCTGCAAATGGGTCGAAGTTGATGGCTCTGTCCTCGAGCACCAGTACTTTGGAATGGCCCTTAAGATCAGTCCTTACCTTTGGTTGGCTGACAAAACCTTCAAGTAGAGATGGAGCTTTCCTCCTAGCTGTTTCCCTCAGCTGCTGGACTTCTGGAGCTATGGGAAGAGGTACTGGTGTCAGTGAAGACTCTGAAAGTGTTGGTTAGTCCAGCTCTATCAGAGAGAACCAATAGGAGTCGGTAAATGAGGTTTCCCCAGGAGATCCCGAGCCTCTACGAGTCCTTATGACTAAAGAGTCTCCTGCAGGCATTGTTGAAAAACGACATTTCCTCTTCCTCTGTGGGTTGAGCGGGACATTCTCTAGGCTGTGTTGCAGTCTGACGTCCTTCTTAAGAGAACTGGGGTGATATATCCATTGTAGGGGCCTCTCTTTTGTCGAAGCGCTGTTATCATTATTATAATTATTATTTGCTAAGCTACAACCCTAGTTGGAAAAACCCGATGCTATAAGCCAAGAGGCTCCAACAGGGAAAATAGCCCATTGAGGAAAGGAAACAAGGAAAAATAAAATATTTCAAGAAGAGTAACAACTTTAAAATAAACATCTATATAAACTATAAAAAATTAACAAAACAAGAGCAAGCGAGATAAGATAGAATAGAGTTCCGGAGTATACCCTCAAGCAAGAGAATTCTAACCCAAAACAGTGGAAGACCATGGTACAGAGGCTAAGGCACTACCCAAGACTAGAGAACAATGATTTGATTTTGGAGTGTCCGTCTCCTAGAAGAGTTGCTTACCATAGCTAAAGAGTCCCTTCTACCCTTAACAAGAGGAAAGTGGTCACTGAACAATTAGTGCAGTAACCCCTTACGTGAAGAAATGTTTGGAAATCTCAGTGTTGTCAGGTGTATGAAGATAGAGGAGAATATGTAAAGAATAGGCCTGACTATGTGTGTGTGTGTGTGTGTGTGTGTGTGTGTGTGTGTGTGTGTGTGTGTGTGTGTGTGTGTAGGCAAAGGGAAACCAGAGAGAAGGATCCAAGGTAGTACTGTCTGGCCAGTCAAAAGACCCCACATCTATATAGCAGTAGTATCTCAACGGGTGGCTGGTGCTCAGGCCAGCCTACTTCTTACAAGATCTATAGTGCTTAACAATCTGGCAATCTGCTCCTCTGGGCACTCCCATAATTCTTCTTGAAGTCCCCAGATGGGACTTCAAGAGGAATTATGGGGTAGCCCGGAGGAGCAGCTGTTGGAGGCTCAAGAGTTGGCTTTGAAATTTCCTGTCCTACCACTGCTACCAGGTTTGCAAACTTGTCCTTTGCAAAGGGTTCAGCTTTCGGAAGAGTCTTCTTATAAGAAGGTGTAGGATGATTGGCTGGAATACTGCATTCATTTGGCGCATTCTTCTCCTTTACTTCATTCGCTCTAGTTGCCTGCTGTTCATTGCCTGGTTATGTCATTAAATGGAAAGGAGACCATTGTTGAGGCGAACATTGACGAAGCAAACATTGTTGACAAGAACAACAGTTTGCTCAGGTGAGACGAAAACGGGAGTGGTGAGTGCTGGCATGGGGAATGTTGCCGAGAAGATCGTTGGCGAGGTGAAAGCTGTCTGGGAGAGCATTGGTGAGATGTAATTACAGGCAAGGCAAACGTTGAAGACGTGAATGTTGGCAAGGCGTGCGCTGATCAGGAGAGCGCTGATGAAGCAAACGCTAGTGAGGCAAAGGTTGACAGGGGAAACCCCTGTCAAGGTGAAAGCTGGTAAGGTGAAGGTTGGCGAGGAGAATGTTGGTAAGGCAAACATTGTTGGCAGGAAGAACATTTTTGTTTTAAGTGAACGTTTATGGTGAGACGAACATTTGCGAGATGAACATGGGAGCAGTGAGTGCTAGCATGGAGAATGTAGCCATGACAATCGTTGGTGAAGTGAACGCTGTCTCAGAAAATGTTGGCGAGGAGAAAGCTGGTGAGGCGAATGTTGGCAAGGCGAGCACTGGTCAGGAGAGTGCTGATGAAGTGAACACGGGTGAGGCAAGGTTGATAGGGAGACATCTGACGAGAAGGAAGCTGCCGAGGTGAACGCTGGCGAGGCAAACATTGTTGGCAAGATGAACATTTTTGCTTGGGTGAACGTTTCTGGTGAGACGAACATTAGCGAGACAAACACGGGAGTGGTGAGTGCTGGCATGGAGAATGTTGCCGTGACAATTATTGGCGAGGTGAATGCTGTCTTGTAGAGCATTGGTGAGGAGATCACAGGCAAGGCAAATGTTGGCAAGGAGAAACCTGGCGAGGTGGAAGGTGGCGAGGTGAATGTTGGCAAGGTGAGCACTGGTCAGGAGAGCACTGATGAAGCAAAAACTGGCAAAGAAAAGGTTGACAGAGAGACATCTGTCAAGGTGAACACTGGCGAGGTGAATGTTGGTGAGGCAAACATTGTTGGCAGGATGAAAATTTTTGCTCAGGCGAACGTTAGCGAGATGAACACGGGAACCCTGAGTGCTGGCATGAAGAATGATGCTAAGACTTTCGTTGGCGAGGTGATCACTGTCTTGGAGAGCATTGGGGAGGAGATCACAGGCAAGGCAAACATTGGCGAAGAGAAAGCTAGCGAGGTGAATGTTGGCTAGGCGAGCGCTAGTTAGGAGAGCTCTGATAAAGCAAACGCTGGCGAGGCAATGGTTGATAGGGAGACCTCTGTCAAGGTGAACGCTGGCGAGTTGAGCGCTGACCAGGAGAACAAGGTAATGAGGCAAGTGTAACTTCCTGCTACCTGTAGGGGAGTACTCAGGTAAGGAGCTGTGACCTTTTGATTGTGTGCATCGAATTTGGAAAATCATCGAAGCCGAAGGTTTGCGAGGGGGTGAGAATAGTTTAGCAAACTCGCTACTCTGAACCAATGAGGATATGATGGATAAGTTAAAACTCTCGTCAAGCAAAGGAGTTTGTCCACCACCCTCACTCGTAGCAAGACGAACAAGACACGGACTGGTATGGTTTACGTTGCCGTGACTACAGAGGTTTTACTCTGACAGTAAAAACCTTGGGCGCTACTCCTGAAGTAAGCCTAACAAGATTGAAACAGTTCTGCTGTGTCTTACAGGCATAATGGCCATGGGTGGGAGCTGTAAACAGCTATTCAGCCCCTTCATCGTCTTGCTCTGTCAAGCTAAGGTCTGAAGAGCTTGAAGGCGGTATGGAGGAGTCTCGTACTTTCTTGCAAAAACCTGTGGGTGGTGACCAGTCTGGAGAAGGGCGTCAAACTCGTGGCTACGATGAGTGGACATCTTCTGGAAGCAAACTTTGCATACCCTCAGCCTGTGAGAAGACTCAGACTCTGGGTGGGCATCAAAAGCAACAAGCAAAATCTGGCTGTGGCTAGTTTCTGGGTTCACCCCGAAGGGATCTTCCAACTGGAAACTCCTAGGGGCACTCGTCTACAACTTCCCTTGCCTTGCTACCAATGTATCTTGAACAAGAAGTTTTGAGACTACTGCTGACAAGGACACTGGAGGTTCCTCGGTCTACGGTCTTCAGACTCTCTAAGGGGTGTGCGTTCCAGCTGTGTGCCCACCCACTGAACCTCAACATGCTGTTCACTAGAGTGAAACCGAAAATCCCAAAAGGGCAAAACTGCCGCAAAGTCAAAAGCAAAAGACTCCATTAAGTTCGAAGGTGACGCCACTTTGGTAGAGGAAGCGACGGAGCCTTCTCTGCAAGGTTGTTCGGGGGTCAAAGGGCGACCACTCTTATTCGAATGGTCCCTAGATGAAACCAGTCGAGCAGTGGTAATGGCAAGATCGAGCCGAAAAATAAGGAAGTCTGGGCTTCTTCCCCTTCTAGGATGAACCCAAAGGGGAAAAGCTCTGCTAAGACTTCTTTCGTCGCCTAGCAAATCTCTGCCACTGGGAGGATAGCTGCTCCGTACAAAAATTACATGGAGATTTTTCAGCACAAATGGCCCCTGCAGGAAGGACAGAGGTCGTGTACTTTTGTTTTAAATTTCGGGTGTATTTTATCAATCTAAGTACTCTGGGTGCCGTGACCAGATCAGGCACCCAAAATACTTAGATTGATAAAATACACCTAAAATTTAAAACAAAAGTATGTAAATGTTTTATTAAAGCACAATTAACTAATTAAATAATCTTAATTTTCTAGAATGCAATAATGCTTCCAAAAGGAAATCGAATATTGAGAGAGAGAGAGAGAGAGAGAGAGAGAGAGAGAGAGAGAGAGAGAGAGAGAGAGAGAGAGAGAGAAATCAACTGTTGAGATGTAATCGAATGCGTTTTTTATTTATCAAAAACAATTATTATCGAGATATTTAAGGTTTTAGTGTATAAAATAAGCTGTATTTTTGTTTAAGAAAGTACAGACTATACAGTAACATACAGCGCAAAAGACAACGCATAAGAAGTTGCATAGTGGAGTAGGCTACGAGTCATCTTAGCAAGTCAATAGCAAAGAGTATTGCCTATACTATTTCTTAACTTATTCAAAATATCTACAAAATATAGTTAATATAGTATTACATATGCACCAATGTATTATAATCTATCATAATTTTCTTATAATACATTTATAACTTACTGAAGTATTAGTTCTCTCTTATTCGATGTCAGGATGCCAGAAAACTTCAAATCATTCATATTCTCTCTCTCTCTCTCTCTCTCTCTCTCTCTCTCTCTCTCTCTCTCTCTCTCTCATAAATGAAATCTTTGTTTCTTTGCCAAGTCTCTATTGAGCGTTTATAATCAAGCACCATAGAGCTAAAAACTATAAAATATTGTGCATCGGCAACATGAATAAAACCCGGTTAACGTTATGCGATTCAACTCATAGTACAAGTAAATAAAATATGAGAGAAACCTTTCAAATAAAACTATTGGAATCTGTATGCTAATTGGAAAATGATAGATCAAGTAATAATTGTTTCTTTTGATAAATATCCTTTGGTAGCCAGCCTTAATAACGAGGGAGTTATTTGATCCGAAAATTGAGGTTGACGACGGACTACCCGGGTTGATCAGCTGATTTGAATGTAAACAATGCACAAGTGTTATAACTAGCTGTTTTTTATTATTAATACGATACTAAAATGTTAATATTACATGCATTGTTATTGGATACATTCAAGTGAAACACCAGTCTAATCAAAATCTGGTTTATTTCATATATTGCTCTAATTTTTTACCACAGTAAACGGATACACACTGTACAAACAGAGCTAGGACCAGCTGGGTATAGAGATAGGTAGTGGTGCGCAGCGTTCCCAGTAAAAGGAGCCTGGGCTATTTGAAATCATCGCCCAGCTTGAATTTATTGCGATTTTTTTATGAGATTTTTTATTTAATAGGTATTGCATTACTCTTGGCTTTCCCAATGCTGTTGCCAACTATTAGAAATTAAATTCTTTATGTTGGGTAAACAATCATCAAAACGATTTTTTATTATTTTATTCTTCTTGGCTGCAAAACACCGTAACCGTGACGCAAGAAACCGCGATTAACGTGGTCTAACCGTAGCCATAAGGCTTTGTGAGGTATAACAACCCAACACTAGTTAGCAGGGGGTAGACAGGCCACCCTGCTCACACTCTCTCCTGTGATATATCATCACTTTTCGATTGCAAGCAGGACTTGCAGGAGGATAGGTGATGGTGGGATAAATCTGTATAAAAACCTCATTGTTTGTATCATTAGGAAAAATACAAATTACTTTCAAATTTGCTATTTGTTCTGACAATCAATACAAACCCTTTCACTCTTTTTAGGGAACACTCACCCTTACTTGGGTGGAAGCCCTTAACCCATTCACTGGCTTTTGACCTGGGTGTGGCTCCGTGCTTTGCATGAGCTTACCAGAAG
Organism: Palaemon carinicauda; assembly: GCF_036898095.1. Lineage (NCBI taxonomy): Eukaryota > Metazoa > Arthropoda > Malacostraca > Decapoda > Palaemonidae > Palaemon > Palaemon carinicauda. The sequence continues at coordinate 174,014 of NW_027169147.1, read as the reverse complement.
AACACCCTGACACCGCACTGGCCATCAGTGTGATTCTGTGAGAACTAAGCATTATGACAAGTCCAGGTAAGAATTATTGAAGTAGACAACTTTGCCGACTTAACCTTGGACATTGAATGATGTCCGGCTGTTAGTGGGCAGTATAGATCGTTTTACACTTACACACACCCGCTTGAAGTACATGCAACACAGATTAATTCTTTTTGCATGATAGGGACGTGCTACTGCCCCTAGCACCTTGGACATTGCCCGATGCCTGGCTGGTATTGGCTGTATAGGTTGTTTGACATTCCAACCACCAGCTTGAAGAACCTGCATCACAGCTTAACTCTTTTTGCAAGCTAGGGACGTGCTACTGCCCCTAGAATCTTGAGCTCTGGGTCTATGACCTTGTGGGGGTGAGCCAGGATTCAAGGCATGATCTATCACCTGTCAAATGTATGAGGAGATCATATTCCTCGTGACACTCCTTTTGACCTTTTCTGTACTGATAAAAAGTTTTTTAACATGTGAGCAAGCTCATCTGATTTGTAATTATAAGTCCTCAGAGCCCTCACAGGGTATGGTAACCATTGATCTGGATTGTCAATTACAGAATGAAGACTCTCCATCCGGAAGGACCCGCATTTAGGACTGGTACAGCTGGAATTTGAGTCTTAGGCACAAACTCAAGGAAGAAATAAGACCGCCTTAGGTGTCAAATCACAGTCTGATAACCAACGCAGTGGTTCATAAGGTTCACCTTTCAGCGATAGTACTGTACTCTGTGGCATTTGACTTCTAGCTAGCTGAGGACAGGTATACTCAAAACTCTATGCAATCGACCCTCGTAAATCGCGGGTTCTTGCTTTGCGGTTTTGTTTTTATGCTGCCAAGAACAATATAATACCTATCTAATAAAAATTCTCATAGAAATCACAATAAAGTTCAAGCTGGGCGATGATTTCAAATAGCCCACGCTCCTTTACACTGGGAGCCCTGTGTGCCACTACCTATCTCTATACCCAGCTGGTCCTAGCTCTATTTGTACAGTGTGTATCCGTTTACTGTGGTAAAAAATTACAGCTGTATTTGAAATAAACTGGATTTTCATTTAACTGTGTTTCACTTAACTGTATCCAATAATAATGCATGTAATATTCACATTTTAGTATCGTATTGTAAATTAAAAACATAGCGAATTATAATCTTGTGCATTGTTTGCATTCAAATCAGCTTTTAAACCCTGCGTAGTCCGTCGTCAACCTCAATTTTTGGATAGAATAACTCCCTTATTATTAAGGCATGCTACCAAAGGATATTTACCAAAAGAAACAATTATTACTTGATCAATCATTTTTTACTTAGCATACTAGTTTCAATAGTTTTATTTGAAATGCTTCTCTCATATTTCATTTACTTATACTGTGAGTTGAATCACATAACATTAATGGAAGTTTCATTCATGTTGTCGATTCATGATATTTTATAGTTTTTAGGTCTGTGGTGCTTGAGGTGCTTGATTTTAAAGGCTCGATAGAGACTTTGTTAAGACACAAAGAGAGAGAGAGAGAGAGAGAGAGAGAGAGAGAGAGAGAGAGAGAGAGAGAGAGAGAGAGAGAGAGAGAGAGAGAGAGTTACAAGGATTCTGGATGTCTCAAAGATTTTATAGTCCATCCCCAGACTCTCCATTTGCTCTTTGGTAAAGCAATTTAGTTTAGGCATTTAGAGAGTTCTTATGATCTTGTTTAACTTATTCTCGAACTTGTTTACTGTGTTACTGTTTACTACCTCCGCTGGAAGTCTATTCCGAGTATTTGCTAATTTGCATATAAAGAAATTGCCACATTGATGGGTGTTGTATCTTTTCAATTCCAGTTTGTATCCATTACCTCTGGACTGATTTGTGCTAAGCGTGAATAGATTGTTATAATCTACATTTGTTATTCCTTCAAGAATTTTGAATGCCTCTATCTATTAACTGTCCCCTGAGTCGTCGAGCTTGTATATCAAATAAGTTCAAAAGTTCCATCCTCTGTCTATATCCGAATTGCCTTTGCATTGGAACTAGTTTGGTGACCCTAGCTTGTACTGCTTCCAGTTTACTTGTATCTTGGAGCCCAGTTTGATTGATTAATTTGAGGTTTTCTGGCATTCTAACATTGAAGTTCATTGACGCCGATATCGTCTACTATGAATAAAGAATAAAAGAATATTCAATTAAGACCATAAAAGTAAATATGTCATTATAAAAGTTAAATAGCTTTCAGAGGACCTGCTTTTGAAATAAATCTAAAAATACCAATAGCATTGTACAGTTGTCCCTCGTTAAACGTGGGTTCTTGTTTTGCGTTTTCGGTTTTTCACGGCCAAGGAAAAAAAATAAATCTTTGTGATGATTGTTTACCCAACATTAAGAATTTGATTTCTAATAGTTGGCAACAGCATTGGGATAGCCAAGTATAATGCAATAAGTATCAAATAAAAAGTCTCATGTAATTCACGATAAAATTCAAGCCGGGCGATGAATTCAAACAGCCCACGCTCCTTTACTGTGGGTAGTAGGTTGGCCAGGGCACCAGCCACCCGTTGAGATACTACCACTAGAGAGGTATTGGATCCTTTGACTGGCCAGACAGTAATGCATTGGATCCCTCTCTCTGGTCACGGCTTATTTTTTCTTTGCCTACACTTACACAGAATAGTTTGGCCTATTCTTTACATATTCTCGTCTTTCCTCATACACCTGACAACAATGAGATACTTAACACTTCTTCACCCAAGGGGTCAATTACTGTACTGCAATTTGTTCAGTGTACTTTCCTCTTGGTAAGGGTAGAAGAGACTCTTTAGCTGTGGTAAGCAGCTCTTCTAGGAGAAGGACACTCCAATATTAAACCACTGTTCTCTAGTCTTGGGTAGTGCCATAGCCTCTGTACCATGGTCTTCCACTGTCTTGGGTTGGAGTTCTCTTGCTTGAGGGTACACTCAGGCACACTATTCTATCTTATTTTTTTTCTTCCTCTTGTTTTTTTGAAATGGTGTGTTGGGCAGGCTTAATAGAAGGGCCATGGATGCCTGGTGGTTTATCAAGAGGTTGTCTTCTTTTTTCTGATTCTTTTTCTTCTCAAAACCATCCTTACTGTCCTCCCTTCAGTTGAAGTGGCTATCCTGGAGGGTATTTAGCCTTGCATGGTGTATCGGCTCCTCCATGTTGACCAGTTTTTCTGACTTTTTACTATAGTCTATGGGTATCATCAATCACTTTGTTTATAATTCTGTACGTATTGTTTTTGTTATAATTCTTGTTAATCTAGTTTTTAAGTATGATGTCTCTTTTTTATTTCTATTAATTCTTATGCTGTCTGGAGACATTGAGCGAAATCCGGGACCAGTACGTCCTAGATTTCGTCAATGTCGTCTTCTGTATTGCAATATTCGTGGTCTTCATGCAAATATCTAAGACCTTACAGTTGCGTCCAGACAGTATGATATTCTTTTGTGCTCAGAAACTTTGGTTTCTAATATGAGGCACTCATCTGAGCTCCTTATAACTGGTTTTAAGAAGCCAATAATGTTGAAACGTGATGCCATCCCTAGGGCCAGGGGAATGGCGGTGTATATTAGGACCGAGTACCCTGCTTCTCATAAGTCCTGCTATCAATGTGGATGTCATGAGATTCAGGTAATAAAAGTTTGTGGCAGGCATAACAACTTTTATTTATGTTCGATCTACCGGAATCCAGACATGGATGATTCTATCTTCGATTGTCTTCTTACCATTATGGCTAAGATACAAGAAGATGATAGAAAGGCTTCTTTTGTCTTTGTTGGTGATTTTAATGCTCACCATAGGGAGTGGTTAAGTTCTATCTCTCCTACCGATCGCCATGGCTTAAGAGCTTTAGACTTTGCCTCTGAATCAGGCTGTGAGCAAATCATAAATGAAGCTACTCACAGGTCTGGTAATTGCTTGGACCTCGTATACACTGACTCCCCTGGCGTTATAACTGGTAAGGTTGGTTCTCCAATCGGGACATCTGATCATGCCTTGATTTCATTATTAGTGAAGACTGAGCAGCCTGTCCCTGATATATCATATTCTTGTAAAATTTATATGAAATCCCAAGCAGACTGGAATGGGATTTTACATGATCTTTTGTGCTTGAATTGGTCACAATTATATAATAGTGTAGATCCTGTTGTCCCTTTGAATGAGAATATAGTCAACATAATTGATAGGCGTATCCCTTCTCGTGTGCTAAGGTACCGAGTGAAGGACAAACCGTGGTTCAATGATGATTGTAGACGTGCTTTTTTGGAGAAGCAGGAGGCCTATCAACTTTGGAAGGGTAACAGATCAGATTTGACCTGGAACAACTATACTCAGCTTCGAGCTTTTGCTCAGAGAGTTTATGCCTCAACTGAAAAGGAGTACAATTTAACCATAAAAGAAACACTTTCTGGTACAACTCAGGAACATAAATGGTGGTCTACCCTTAAATCTGCACTCTTTGGTGTAGATGCAACAGTTCCTCCTTTACTTAAACCAGATGGCTCAGTCACTCACTGTCCAAAGGAAAAGGCAACCCTTTTGGCTGATGTTTTTGACAGTAAACAGAGTAATGAAAAACTTGAACTTCCTCATTCCTGTTTTCCTGAGGCTAAACTAACTAGTTTAGCTTTTCGATCTCGTGAGATTAAAGCTCTGTTGATGAACCTTGATGCTTATGGAGGTGTAGACCCAAATGGTATTTTTCCTTTGTTTTTTATAAAGACAGCAGATTTCTTAGCTCCAAAGTTATCTGTTATTTTGCGCAAGTTAGCAAGAAGAGGAGCTTTTAGCACTAGTTGGAGAATTGGTAATGTTACTCCTCTATGTAAATGTGTATGTGGTAGCTCAAGTCCCACTGATTACCGCCCAATTTCCATAACTCCCATATTATCTAAAGTTTTTTAACGTCTTCTGGCAAAACGTCTTAATAGGTTTGCTGAAGGTAATCATCTACTCCCTAGTTTGCAATTTGGTTTTCGTAAAGGCCTTGGAGCATGTGATGCCCTTCTTACAATCTCCAATGCTGTACAGAAATCCCTTGATTGTGGTCGGGAAGTTCGTATGATTGGCCTTGATTTTAGTGCTGCCTTTGACCGTGTTAATCATGAGGCCCTTGTTTTCAAACTGAAACAGTTTGGAGTGGGTGGGTCGTTTCTTAGCATTATTATTGATTTTCTAAGTAATAGATCTCAAAGAGTTGTTGTTGATGGGCACCATAGTGATTATAGGAATGTGATATCCGGTGTGCCACAGGGTAGTGTTCTTGGCCCATTACTTTTCATACTATATACACATGACATGTGGTTTGGCCTTGAAAACAAGCTTGTTGCATATGCAGATGATGCTACTCTCTTTGCATCAATTCCATCCCCTGAATGTAGATCTAGGGTTAGTGAATCCCTTAATAGAGATTTAGCTAGAATTAGTGCATGGTGCAAATTATGGGGTATGAAGTTGAATCCTAACAAAACTCAAAGTATGATTGTAAGTAGGTCAAGGACGGTGGTTCCTCAACATCCGGATCTCAGTATTAATAATGTTTCCTTAAATATGTATGACTCTTTCAAAATTTTAGGTGTAATTCTCGACAGTAAATTTACTTTTGAGAAACATATAAGGTCTGTGTCTTCTTCAATTTCACAAAAAATAGGCTTATTGAGAAAGTCTTTCAAGATTTTCGGTGATCAATCTATTCTGAAGAAGTGTTTTAATTCTTTCATTCTACCTTGTTTTGAGTATTGTTCTCCTGTCTGGTCTTCAGCCGCTGATTCTCATCTTAATTTGTTGGACAGAAACTTACGGTCTATTAAATTTCTTATTCCTGATCTAGATATTAATCTCTGGCACCGTCATTCAATTAGTTCATTATGCATGTTGCATAAGATTTTTCACAACTCTGACCATCCTTTACATTCAGATCTCCCTGGACAATTCTATCCTGTTCGTAATACTAGGCAGGCAGTTATTTCTAATAGCCAGGCCTTCTCCATCACGAGGCTCAATACTACGCAGTACTCTAGAAGTTTTATTCCAGCTGTGACCAAGTTGTGGAATGATCTTCCTAATCGGGTGGTTGAATCAGTAGAACTTCAAAAGTTCAAAGTTGGAGCAAATGCTTTTTTGTTGACGAGGCGGGCATGAGTCTTTTTATAGTTTATTTATGACATATTTGTTTTTGATGTTGTTGATAGTTTATTATATGACATGTCTGTTTTGACGTTGTTTCTTATTTTAGAATGATTTATTGTTAATTTGTTCTCTTCATTTATTTATTTCCTTATTTCCTTTCCTCACTGGGCTATTTTTCTCTGTTGGAGCCCCTGGGCTTATAGCATCTTGCTTTTCCAACTAGGGTTGTAGCTTGGATAGTAATAATAATAATAATAATAAGAAATTACAACTATATTTGGAATAAACTGGATTTTGATTAAACAGGTGTTTCATTTAACTGTATCCAATACTAATGCATGTAATATTCAC